>NW_022195433.1:40000-100378 GCF_008641045.1 Pistacia vera | reverse complement strand
ATTTTAAGCCTAGGGTGCAACCACAACAGAGATTGAATCCTTCGATGAAGGAAGTGGTGAGAAAAGAGGTGGTGAAACTCTTAAATGCGAGGATTATTTATCCTATTTCCGATAGCCCATGGGTGAGCCCGGCACAAGTGGTTCCGAAGAAGGGAGGTATCACGGTGGTAAAGAATGAAAGTAACAAGTTGATACCAATAAGGACAGTGACGGGCTGGAGAGTGTGCATTGATTACCGGAAATTGAATGAGGCGACAAGGAAGGATCATTTTCCATTGCCTTTCATTGATTAGATGTTGGAGAGGTTGGCAGGACATGTCTATTACTGTTTCTTGGATGGGTATTTAGGATATGACTAGATTGCCATCGCTCTTGAGGATCAGGAGAAGACGACCTTCACTTGCCCCTACAGCACCTTTGCTTACCGAATGATGCCTTTTGGGTTATGCCTTTTGGGTTATGCAATGCACCAACAACATTTCAAAGATGCATGATGTCAATCTTTGGGGACATGGTGGAACGGTTTATAGAAGTCTTCATGGATGACTTCTCAGTTTTTGGTTCATCATTTGATAGCTGTCTAACTAATCTTTCTTTTGTTTTGCAGCGATGTTAGTAGATTAACTTGGTGCTTAATTGGGATAATTGTCACTTCATGGTCCAAGAGGGAATAGTGCTCGGGCATAGGATCTCCAAGGATGGAATAGAAGTTGATCGAGTAAAGACAGAAGTGATTGAGAAGCTACCACCACCAATGTCAAAGCAGTCCGAAGTTTCTTGGGGCATGCGGGGTTTTACAAACGCTTCATCAAGGATTTTTCTAAGATTTCTAAACCCCTTTGCAATTTGCTGAATAAAGATGTTGTTTTTGACTTTAATGATGATTGCATGCATGCCTTTCTAACTCTGAAAAAATTATTAGTATTTGCACCTATTATTGCAGTTCCTGATTGGGGACTACCCTTCGAATTGATGTGTGAGGCTAGTGATTTTGCTTTAGGGGTAGTTTTAGGATAGAGGAAAAACAAAGTGTTGCATGTAATTCAGTATGCTAGCAAAACACTCTTTGATGCACAATTGAATTATACCACCACTGAAAAAGAATTATTGGCTGTAGTTTTTGCTTTTAACAAGTTTCGTTCTTACTTGTTAGGTGCAAAGGTGATCGTCTACATGGACCATTAAGCACTAAGGCACCTATTGGCAAAGCAAGAAGCAAAACCTCGGCTGATAAGATAGATTTTACTACTTCAAGAGTTCGAGTTGGAAATTCGAGACAAGAAGGGGTCAAAAAATGTGGTGACTGATCACTTGTAGAGAATTGAGAGACCAATCAAGGGAAATGAGGAGGAAATGCCAATTGGAAAAACATTTTCGGATGAGAAGTTGATGAGAGTGGAGGAAGCACCACGGTGTGCGGATTTTGCAAACTATTTATCATCAAGGGTGCTCCCAAGTGGTAAGACGTACCAACAAAAGAGAAAATTCTTCTCAGATTTGAAGTACTACTTTTGGGAAAAACCATTTCTATACAGACACTATACTGATCAAATGATACAGAGATGTGTCCCGGAGGAGGAAATGGAAAGCATTCTACAGCATTGTCACGAGAAGGAAGTAGATGGCCATTTTGGGGGAGCTAGGACAGCAGCCAAGGTTTTACAATCGGGGTTTTATTTGCCAACCCTCTTTAAGGATTCTTTCCAGATGATTCAAGAGTGTGATCAATGTCAACGGATGGGTAATATTTCAAAAAGAGATGAGATGCCATTGAACAACATCCTGGTGGTTGAACTTTTTGATGTGTGGGGGATTGATTTCATGGGTCCCTTCCCAAGTTCTTTTGGGAACACATATATCTTGGTAGCGGTAGATTACGTGTCGAAGTGGGTTGAGGCAGTTGCATTACCGACTAATGATGCTAGGGTAGTGATTAAGTTTGTGAGAAAGAATATTTCTCAAGGTTTGGGGTACCATGGGCAATCATTAGTGAATGAGGATCTCACTTTTGCAATAAGCAAATGGATGCACTGCTGAGTAAGTATAGAGTGACACATAGAGTTGCAACATCCTACCATCCGCAAACGAGCGGGCAAGTGGAACTGTCGAATAGAGAACTCAAGGGGATTTTAGAAAAGACAGTTAATGCATCTAGGAAAGATTGGTCACGGAAGCTGGATGATGCGCTATAGGCATACCGAACCGCTTTTAAGACTCTGATTGGTATGTCTCCATTTAGAATGGTTTATGAAAAGCATGCCACTTACCGGTAGAACTCGAGCATAAAGCATATTGGGCAGTCAAGCAGCTAAACATGGACTTGAAAGCTGCTGGAGAAGAAAGGATATTGACTTTGAACGAACTCGATGAGTTTCGTCTCGATGCATATGAGAATGCCTTTATTTACTAGGAGAAGACAAAAAGGTGGCATGACAAGCATATCCGGAAGAAGGACTTTGAAGTAGGGCAGAAGGTGTTGTTGTTCAATTCTAGACTTAGGCTTTTTCCCGGAAAACTTAAGTCTAGATGGTCCGGACCATTCACAGTGACAAGAGTTCACCCATACGGAGTGGTGGAAGTGTCACATGAAAAAAAAAGGCACCTTTTACGGTAAATGGACAGAGATTGAAGCCTTACATAGTTGGGATGATGAGTTGCAAATCCATCCCAATCCGGCTTGACATCCCAACTTGAAGGATTAGAGAGTCTAGCTATCAACTATAAACAAGCACTTCTTGGGGGGTAACCCAAGTGTTTTTAATTGTTTGTTTTTCATTTTGGTTGTTTGAATTTGTTTGAATTCATTATGAGTTTGTATGATTTTTTAACGTATGTGTTTTTGGGTGTTTCAGGTGAAATTTTCAGCCAAAGAAAGGAATTAAAATGCTCCAGACTTCGCCGGGGCGAAGAAGTATTCTTTGCCGCGGCGAAGCATTGTGAAGAAGAATTCGGTGTGAAAGTCCCAGACTTCGCACGGCGAAGATTGTTCTTCGCTGGGGTGAAGAAACCTGAAAACTGTGTGAGCTCCTGGAAGTTTTCCCCCTGGCGAAGGAATTGTCTTCGCCGCAGTGAAGAAAGTAGGATAAAATTTTTGGAAAATTTTCTAAGGCATTGTCGCCGCGGCGAAGAAAATTCTTCGCCGAGGTGAGTTGCCTCTGTATGTTTGAGCCCCGGCGAAGAATGTTTCTTCGCCATGGCGAAACCTGGGTTTTTTTTAGGGTTCTTGAAAGATGAACTTCGCCGCGGCGAAGAACAAGGCGAAGCTTGTTCTTCGCCGCAGCGACGGTACTTTTCTATAAATACCCACTTTTCTTTTTCATTCTTCACGCAACTCTTCATATTCACTTGAGAGAAAAATTTCCAAAATTCAAACTTTTGCCTTCCTAGTGCTTTTCCAACCAAAATTCTTACTCCCTAACCTTCCTAAACACCAAAACAACCCATTTCAGCAACAATTTTTGCGAAAATTTCACGAAAATTTTTGGATCAAGAATTTGGGGCTTTTCAATCTGGGCTATTTCTGGTCCAATTGGTGGCGAATACTCCGTCAGATTAGTAAGATCTCAAGTACCCAAAGCTTTTTATTGCACAATTTCAAGTTTTTAATTGTAGATCTGAAAATTTTTGTTGCGGTTGAGTTATGGAATTTGGGTGATTTTGAGCGTTGACTTTGTTAAAGGAAGAGTAGTTCGTACATTAGGTGATTGTGAGGAGTGTGGGTTTTTGAAATATTGGAGTGTTTGTGTAAAATTGAAAATTTGAAGTTTGGTGGGTAAAGCGTGAATTTTTGGAAGTGTTGTTTGTTTTTGCAGGATTGAATTGGTTGTGTAGAACAACTAGGTTTGAATTGTTGGGGTACAATTTTTGAGTGAACTTTAATTGTGAACAATGCCTACCAAAATTAAGCATCCATACAAGGGTAAGGGCAAAGGAAAGAAAGTTGACAACCGTTTTGTTAATGAGGAAGCCCGTAAAAGGTATGAGGGGGCAATCCAAAGAAAGGATAAGGGTATTATTCCTGAGTGCGGATTAACCGCGAGTCAGGCCTTAGACTGGAGTAGAGGAAGACGTTGGGAGATGTTTATGAGTGCTCCTGCACAACCGGCTGTAGAGCCGCTAGTAAGAGAGTTCTATGCCAATCTCCCGGATTATCAGGAAGGTACAGTTTTTGTAAGAGGGGCTGATGTGCCACTTACGGAAAGGGTGATCAATGAGTTCTATAACCTGCATGAAATTTTCCAGGATGAGTATGTACAGTTTAAGAGATCACGGTTTGAGGACAGTATCATCCTTCCGGTCATTGCAAAACCGGATGTAGATTGGGCAGTATCGAAGAAACAGAAGAAAACTCTCCAGGGAACTCAGTTGACACCGATGGCTCGACTGTGGCAATATTTTGTTAATGCGAAATTGATGCCAGAATCGCACTACAGCACAGTTACTCATGAGAAGGCAGTATTGCTTTACTCTATTACCACAGGGAAGCGTATCGATGTGGGAGACATGATTTGGAACAACATTAAGCAGGCCTTCAAACCAGGGCAAACAAGTTACTGTTTCCCACATCTCGTCATAGCCTTGTGCCTTAGAGCTGGAGTCGAGGTTCAGGATGACGAGCACTGTATTCATGCTGCTCCAGTTCTAGACTCAGAGTATTATAGGAAGCACCTTGACCGTCCGGAAGCTATGCAACCAAGAGCAGGGGCAAAACGACAGATAACCACATAAGGCCCTGCCACATCTTCTAGCTCTGCAGCTACACAGAAAGAGATGATGCATCAGATGATGGGTATGATGAAACTAATGACAAATCGTTAGGATTGGGTGGTTGAACAGACCCATATGATGTATGAGATGTAGAAGAATAGCTTTAAAGAGCTCAACGTTGACACTTTAGCATACCAATGGGCCGACTGGGATTCAGATGAGTGGTTGGGCTTCGAGTCAGAAGAAGAGGAAGAAGAGGAGGATGAAGAGGAAGAAAAAGAATGAGTCGGAGCACTTGTTTTTGTTTGTCTTTATGTTTATTTGTTTTATTTGATTTTGTTGTTCATTTTAAACATTAAACTCAGTTTTATTTTTGTTTTGGATTTTGTTTAGTTGTTTTTGTTAATTTGTAGTTGTTGAAAGGACGAGATTAGGTTGTAATTTTTTCAAGTTAGTTTGTTAATTTGTGCTAACACAAGGGACACCACAATTTCAATTGTTTTGACAGATTCTGGGTGATGAAAAGTCCGAGACCGGGTGTTCATTATGGAGCGACACTTCACGGATTAACCAGGGAGCCTTCTCGTACCTTTGTTTTTATATATTTATTTATTTATTTATTTTCTATTTTCTATTTTCTATTCGTAATTTATGCATAATGGAACATTGGGGACAATGTCAAGTTTAGTTTGGGGGTAGGAAATAGAAATAAAACCTAGTTTAAGGGTATATTGGCTAGAAACAAGAACCTGTCTTAAAAACTGCCTAGCAGTACTTGGCAACCTCTGGTTTAACAACACCACGTACACTTTAAACGAAAAAAAAAAAAATATTCTTCTTTAGTTTGATTGTTTTTGCCGATGATGAATTGTATAAATCAATGATGAGAATAGGGTTGTTGAAATTTTATTGTTGAGAAATGTTAAGCATTGCTTCAAGTTTATGTTTATTGACTGGATTTTGATTGAGGTTTGTTGAGTGATTCAGCCACAATTTTCATTTATTTCGGCATACTTAGATTCATTTTGTGTGGTTAGGTGAAGTTTGATAATGTTGGTGGACTCTAGAACCTAGTAGATAAGTGCTTGAGGCAAAATTCTAGGATTAGACATGGTTGAGAAGATGATTTAGGCATTTTTCGAAACGTTTGAGCCTTTCTAGCCGACCCATGAATGAAATTGTCCCTAGTCACCCATTTGAGCTGTATGAATTTTATTGCTTTATTTTTCTTGGAAAACAACAAAGTTGTCCAATCCTTATACCCTAAACACTTTATCATACCCTTAGGAGAATTCGGTCCTAATACAAATGAAAGAGTTGTACGTATAAGCCAAATGAATAGTTTGGGGGTTGGGAGAAGAGAAATAACAATAAAAGAGGTAGTCACCTCAATTCAATTGAATTGTTGTATTTTCTTTGTAAAAAAAAAAAAAAAAGCCAATTCTGCCTAGTTTAAAGGTATACCGGCTGGAAACCAGAACTCGCCTTAAAAACTGCCTAGCAGTACTTGGCAACCTCTGGTATAACAACGCCACGTACACCTTAAACGAAATTCCCCCGCATTTATGGTTTCCGGAATAAGAAAAATACACGTTTGAGGGTTGTGAAGTAGTGGACATTTCAATTGGTGGTTAAGAAGAAGTGGAGTTCGATTTGATGTTAGTTTTTGCATTAGGAAAACCGAGTTTTCTTACTTTGTTATTCCTATCCTTTTTCTTGGAACCCACTATCTGAGCCTAACGTTACAAGCTTTTAAAGACCTTTTGATTCTTATCTTTGTCTAGTCCTCATTAGTGGAGAGTAGTTCGATATTTGGGCTTATGGAGTCTGTCACCATTTGATAAACTTTACATTTTTGCATAAAATAATCTGGGAAGTTGGAATGTGGATTGAAGTGGGGATCACCTACTTGGTGGACTGATTGAGGAAGATAGTCGATATAGCTAATAACTTCTTGGAGTGTTGAACATTTCCTGATAATAATTTTTCAACAACTTTTGAGACTTGTGTAAATTCTAGGCAATTCGTTTGTTGAATTTGAGTCTTGTTGGTTTTTGTTCATTTTTCAGTTTTGATGTGTGTGTGTTTTGTGTTTTGTGTATTGTTCGTAGTTTGTTGTTTTCGATTCCTTTAGTTTTGTACTGTATGCTTGGGGACAAGCATATGTTTAGTTTGGGGGTATTTGATAATCCGTGGATTATACTGTTTTCATCAGACTTTTTAGTCAGATTTCAGGTACTTTCTAGTTCATTTTAACCTGAATTGTTGCTTAAATCTTTACATTTTGTGTTTCAGGTTAAAATGGACATTTTGAGCAAATAAGGACAAAATTGGAAATTCTAAACTCGGAAGTAAGCGGATCTCAGAAGTTGGGAGAGTTCTGAAGCAGAATAAAGCACTATGAAGCTTGCTTCCAAGGGAGAGCACCGAGGATCGAAGAATCAAGCGAAGATTCAAGCAGAGTGGCAGTTTTGTAATTTTAGAACTTTTCAAGAAGCTTCGCCGTGGTGAAGTACGCCAGTCACGAAACATGTCTGCTTTTCTCTTCGCTGCGGAGACGGTCGTAAATTCCAGTTTTGTAAAATGCACAGTTTTACTTTGTGCATGTTTTTCTGGGGAATTTGGGCGAGGTATAAAAGAAACACTTAGCCTTTTTGGAAGGGGGTCTTTGAATATGGTTTGAGCAGCTTTTTACATCTCCTTTGATTTATTTTTGAGTGATTTAGAGCTGTAACAAGTGTGAAGATTTGATTTCGAACCAGGGGATTCATCATTTGGGGAGTTTTCTTGTCTTTTCTCTCATTTTCATTATGTTGAACTTTAATATTATCGTTTTTCTTGTTTGTAGTGTTGATTTATGTATGAACTAACCCATTTTGGGTTAGGGTTTTGATTGTAATTCACATTTTAATGGGTTAAGTGATTGATTGTTTTATTTTCATATGATTATGCTTTGATTGTGTGTTTGCTCTGAATTTTAATGCTTTTATGTGATGAACATGGTGAGATTGAGAAATGAATCATGTTAGGCTTCTTGGGTAATCACCATTGTAGGATTGGATGCTAGAGATAGATTCAAAAATCAATGAAATCATTGTAGGATTCTTATGCTTAATGAGCTTGGATTTGTTAATTTTCAAATTGTTGGGTGCGGAAAGTTAATAAGGAAGAGTAGGAAAACATAGCCTGAGAAGGTATGTTTAACACTTTGGAGAGTTCAATTTACAACCAATGCATATGAATATGAATTTAGTTTAATTCTTAGGTTTAACCCATGAAATCCGAATGAAGTCAAAACCCTACCCGTTTTACTTGAATTGATTGCTATCCGTGTTTTTTTCATCTTGCATTCATAGTTAATTTTAGTTTAAAATTTATTGTTCAGTTTTAATTAGAAATCACTCCCATTAATCCAAAAGAAATCGATTGCTCCAACTTGAGAATAGTAGGAAGCTTAGTGCTTAGCTAACAATCCTCGTGGGAACAATACTCACTCACCACTCTATTACTTGAGCGACTAGTGCACTTGCTACATTTGCATGTTATAGGAAACACGCATCACTTATTCACATCATTGAAAATTTGGCTAGACACTCTTCGTGGGATCGACCCTTGCTTACCCTATTTACAGTTCAGTAGTTAGGTTAGGAAGGTTTTTAATCTTGGTTGCCTACAACAGCACACCACATTAGCCATAAGAATTTATTATTTATCTTTGCCTTCAGGCCTTATATTAGAACTCTCGGATTGTTATTATGTTCCTTTAGTTTCTAAGAATATTATTTATGTGTCCGCTTTGGACAATGTTGGCTATCTGTTTTTGATGACTTGTGGGTTATTATCTTTTAGTTTGGATCGTATTCAATATGGAACTGCTAGATTACATAATAGTTTGTATATTCTAGATTTAAATAATAATGAAATATTCAATCTTGAAAATAAGAAACCCATAATGATGGCTTTAATCAAACATATCTATGAGATTGTAGGTTGGGTCATGTAAACTAGATTCGTATCGGAAAACTCCATAAGGACAAAGTTTTGGACCCGTTTGAAATCTAGTCTTATGAGGTATGCCAGTCGTGCATTAGGCAAAATTGTTAGTGTTTTGATCAAAGATAAACGTAGCGGAAAACAAAAATTTACCAATTAAACACTACAAGTCCCAAAATCCATATATGACTACAAATTAATGAAGACCCATGAATGATTTAGAATCTTACCAACGTTTGGAGGCTCCACCTCTTTTTCTGGATTCGGATGAAAAACGCTCATGATCCAAGTGTAGGATCGAACCAACGATATCCACACAGAGGCAAGATTCAATACAAAAGATTTACTAGATAATTTGTATAGTCTAAAGAAGATGAGTGAGAAAAGGGTTGAGAGACAAATTCTCTCAATGAACCTTTGCTCTCTATGGCCAAGAGAAGAAGAGTGAGAGATTATTTTATTTTTAGGGAAAAGTGCCCTTTTATAGGGTTGCCCTAAAAATCCCTTGAAAGATTATTTACCATAATGCCCTTCAACTAATTAAATAATTAGTGTCTATGATTCCGAAACAAAATCATATACTGGGTATTGAGTCATTATTACTTTTATCCTTTAATAACGTTCTTTCAATATTTAAAACATATAGACACCATATATACACTTAAATATTGACAATTGATTTATTTGCAATATATATACGACTATATACATATTTAAATAAATAAAAAATCTTACATATTAAATTCAATACCAGATTGGATCAAGGCAACAACCTTTCCAGCAAATTTAATTGCTCCATAAGATTTACCAAAATACCCCTTAGTCAACAAATGAAGAAAATGCCCATCAGATATTATGTTCTTTAGATTGCCTTTTATGTGTGTGACTCGAAGGCTCCTTATCATACCAGTAGTGTGTAATATTGCAATCGACACCCAATCAATTGTCTTATTACATACAGACCAAGAGTGGCCCCCAATAAGGCAACATGGCTACCCGACATATTTAGATTCAGCGTATCCGCTACCTGTCAACAATATGGTTACCGTGCAATCAAATCATTTCATCATCTATTATCTTATCAAGGTTTGAAGTATAACAGTAATGTCAGCTTCAAATATAAACCACCTTGACATGTTCAAATTCAGTTATCAGACAAATCGACCTATCAAGCTTCAACTCGATTCCACTATGGCCGCAGATTCCAAGGTCGTTATCCTTCATTGGAATCTCATAAAGATAATATCTCCTATACACAGGAGTAATGAATCCTTTGTTGATCCACCATAGTTGTGATGTACTTCTCAATGTAGCCAATCACTCCCGCATTAATGACCCTCTTAGGATTATGTTTGGTCAGTGTCAAACTACACCGATAGATGCACATGGCGCTTTGGTGATCTCAAGTCTAAGGATCACATGCACCACCATCTGTTAGAGGATGTATTCCATGGACATTAGTGCTACCATCTATATGGAATCCTTTGATGGATTAGTCCAGTGAACTCATGTAACAAGCACCCATATGCCGCACCAAGTTGTCACCAAACAACCTTGACATGTGAGATTAGTCACTACCTTCTGATAAGGTCATTCAACGCTATGATAGTCTTACTGTATTATCTGTGCCTTAGGTCAGATAATACTCCGACTATTGACATTTCTAGAATGGCCACAATAAGTGATCATAGGGATCTCACAATCAAGACTTATCACTACTTGATTCCCTTATTACGGTTCAACCACTCTAAGGGCATATGTTAATACATACATATGAAATATGCTCTACCTAATATAATCAATGCCTTCTATATATTGAATATTCATGATCCAAAGAGTCAACATACAACAATATGATTGGCTTAGAGGCACCTACACTAACAAAAATGAGCAAGCCATCTTTTACTAGACATAGTGAAAGGGCAAAGTGAAAGGGCAAGGGAGCTATTAGGCATCATCCATAATGATATATGTAGACCACTAATAGTACAAGTCAGAGGTGGATATCATTACTTCATCACTTTTACTGATGACTTCAGTAGATTTGGTTATGTCTATTTAATGAGACATAAGTTTGAATCCTTTGACAAGTTCAAAGAATTCAAGAATGAAGTACAAAATCAACAGGGCAAGAGTATTAAGGTTCTATCCAACAAAGGAAGAGGATACTTAAGCTTGGAATTTGATGCATACCTAAAGGATTGTAGGATAGTATCTCAACTCACACCTCCCTATACACCTTAACACAATGGAGTGTTTGAAAGGAGGCATCGTACCTTGTTTCATATGGTTCGGCCTATGATGAGTTTTACAAATCTACCCACATCATTTTAGAGCTGTGCTCTAGAGGCTGCCACTTATACACTGAATCGTGTACCATTTAAGTCTGCATATAAGGCACCATATGAACTATGGAATGGACGAAAGCCAATTTTATCTTATCTAAGAGTTTGGGGTTGTGATGCTTATGTCAAGAATTGACTTCAAATAGGCTTGCCTCAAAATCTGAGAAATGTAATTTTGTAGGGTATCCTAAGGAAATTAAAGGATACTATTACTACCATCTGGTTGAGCAGAAAGTTTTCATTGCTTGAACTGGAGTCTTCTTGGAGAAGGAATTCCTTCTAAAACGAGATAGTGGGAGGAAGATAGAACTCGATGAAGTTCTAAGTTCACAAGATACATTAGACGATGGACAAGATGATATGCCAAGAGTGTTAGAGTAGGTGCCTTAGAGCCAATCAATTATTGTAGTATTGACTCTTTGTAATCATGTTTTAGTATCAATAAAGACATTTATCTATATCATGTGATCTGATTATGTTCATATAAGAAAATGATATATGTCCTTAGGATGGTAGAACCGTGACAAAGGTATCAAGTGTTTTAAATCTTGATAGTGAGAACCCTATGATCACATATGGTGGCCATTCTGGAAATGTTTGTAGCCCGAGTATTATTCTGACCAAGGACGCAGATAATACGGTAAGGCTATCATAGTGTTGAGCAACTTTGTCGTAAGGCAATGACTGATATCATTGTCAAGGTTGTTTGGAAACAACCTGGTGTAACAATGGGTGCTTACCACAGGCGAGTTTGTCGGACAGACCCACCAAAGGATTCCACATAGATGGTAACCTAATGTCTGTGGAATAAATCCTCTAATGGATGGTGGTGCATGTGATCCTTAGACTTGAGATCACCGAAGCACCTTGTTCACTTATTGTTGTGGTTTGACACTAGCCCAATGTAGTTATACTCAAAACTATCAGAACGGTAGTGATTGGCTACATCAAGAAGTCTATCGAGACTATGGTGGATCGACAAAGGATTCATCACTCCCAGGTACGATAGAAATTATCTCATTGAGTAATTCGGTAGATGGCAACGACATTAAATCCGTGGCCATAGTAGGATTGAGTTGTAGCTCAATCCAATCTATTCCGATCGTGGGTCCAATAACCAAATACTAAGATATCAAGGATATCCGAGAATGACACTACTTTTGTGCCTCGACCTTGATGAGATAACAAATGATGAAAGGATTGAATTGCACGGTAATCATATCATTGATAGGTACCAGTTTCATTGAATCCGAATCTATCGGGTAGCCATGATGCTTGGCTAGAGGCCAATCTTGGTCTGTGTCTAGTGGGACGATTGATTGATTGTCAATTGCGATACTATTTACTACCGACACGATGAGAAGTCTTCAGCTCGCACACATAGAAGACAAATTAAGAACAAAATTCGTGAGAGAGGTATTTTCGTCATTTATGATGAAAGAGCATTTTCGTCTGTTAAGATGAAAAGGCATTTTGGTAATCTCACAGTGTAATTAAATTTGCTAAGTTTGTTGCCTAAATTTAATTTCATATGGAAATTAAATTAGTGATATTATGCTTACCCAAAAAAAAAAAAAAAAATATATTGTGAGATTATATATATATAATGGATATTATCTAATATTAATATTGATAATGTGAAATTCAAATTTGGTTTTTAAATTTGAATTGAAATGCCATGTTTTGTTGCAAGGTGAATCTATTCCATTGGAATAAATGGCTATTCCAAGTTGGAATAGGGTTTTAGTGTGCACTATTTTAGTGCAACTAAAGTTAAATCATTTAATAAATGAAATTAAGTAGGAATATTGAAACCCTAGCCACCTCTCTCTCTCTCTCTCTCTTAGCCCCCTTTTATGAGAAAGGAATTTTTCTCTCAAAGAAAAATTATGCAGAAATTTTTTTCTTATAGCTTAGAGATTTCTCTAACCTAGAAATCCCTCAACGACAGTAGTCTTATCTTCATATGGATACCAAGAGTGCACTTCTACATTGAAGTGGTTTGCGATTCCAACATCAAATCAAAAAAGCCTCCAATGCTGGTATGATATACTTTACCTTTGATTTGATTTCTATGCAAAAACCTTTGATTTGATTTCTATGCAAAAATAATGTAATCGGTGTAAGGATCATGGGTTAAAGGTTAGCGGGTCTTGAATAAAATTTTAAAATTTCACTACATAATGGATTTGTTAACCTACAGAGAAATGGTTGAACATTCTGAAGAAGATACTCCATGTTAGAGTAGATGCCCTAGAGCCAATCAATTATTGTAGAATTGATTATTTGTTATAATGTACATTAATCAATAAAAGGCATTTTATTCTATATCACGTAAATCATTATTATTGCAATATGTATTGATATATGTCCTTAGAATGGTAGAACCGTGACGAGGGTATCAAGTGTTTCAAATCTTGATAGTGAGAACCTTATGAGCACATATGGTGGCCATTCTAGAAACTTCCGTAGCCCTAGTATTATTCTGAAGTAAGGGCACAGATAATATGGTAAGGCTATCATAGTGTTGAACGACCCTGTCGAAAGGCAGTGACTGATCTCGCTTATCAAGGTTGTTTGGTGACAACTTGGTGCAACACATGGGTGCTTGCTGTAGGTGAATACACCGCAGCAAGTTCACTGGACTGACCCACCAAAGGATTCCATATGGATGGTAACCCTAGTGTCTATGGAACAAATCCTCTAACGAATGTTGGTGCATGTGATCTTTAGACTTGAGATCACCGGAGCGCCTTGTGTACCGATTGGTGCAGTTTGACACTAGCCTAACGCAGTTCTATTCAGAGTTGTTAATACGATAGTGATTGGCTACATCAAGGAGTGTATCAAGAATATGGTGGATAGACAGAGGATTCATCACTCCCGGGTACAGGAGAAGTTATCTCACGGCGCAATTCAGTAAATGGCAATGACACTAAAACTGTGACCACAGTGGGATTGAGTTGTTGCTCTATCCAGTTTATAATACAGGTCATTGGTCTAGTAACTGAATACACATTATCGAGAGTAACCAAAGGTTGACACTATTTCTATGCCTTCGTCTCGTCGAGATAATGTATGATGAAAGGATCGAATTGTACGATAACCATATCGTTGACAGGTAGCTACTTTGCAGAATCCAAATCTATCGGGTGGCCATGATGCCTTGCTAGGGGCCAATCTTGGTCTGTGTATAGTGAGACGATTAATTGGTGTTAATCACGATACTACACACTGTCGGTATGATGAGGAGCCTATAGGTCACACACATAGAAGATAATTTAAGAGCCAGGAAGTTAGAAGGGCATTTTCATCTTTTTGGGCGAAAGGGTATTTTGGTAATTTCACATTGCAATTAAATTTTCTGAGTTCGTAGCCTTTATTTAATTTGTTAGAAAAATTAAATAAGTGAAATTACGTTTAAATATGTGTTCGCATATATTTAAATAAATTATCATTATTGTTAAATGTTAATATATATATTAAATATATATTAATTGATTTTAATTGAGATAATGATGAATTAAAATAAATATTTGATTGGGAGTGTTTGGAAACAAGGGGTGTTTGGGTTGGAGCCCAAGCCTATTCCATGTAGGAATAGGCAATTAAATTTTACTATAAAAGAAAAAGGTTATTTGTAAAAAGAGTGAGATTCATTCATTTTGATTATTCATTGAAAAGAGAAAGAGCTACAGCCCCTAAGCACTCTCACGCCAGATTTGGGTTTTTGCCTAAAATCAATTACTCTTCATTTCTTCTTTGATCTTAAGGCTAAAGAGGGACCTAGCAAATCCCTTCTTAGTTCCTTGCGATTGTCTTCATGTGGACTATGTCGATTCGATCCTATACTTGGGTCGGTAGCAAAATACGTTTAGAGACAACTTGGAGGAGCCTCCAAACGTGCGTATGATTTCTTAAACTCTAGATTAATTTTCTGCAAATTCTTATTTTGATATAAACTGTAGATTTGTGCCCTGATCTTGGTTCTATAGAACGATCCGTATTATTAAAAGTTTTTGTTTTCTGCTGCGTAAATGGATCGCTTCCTAACACTCCACACACAGTGGAACAAAGTATACCACTTCAAATAGCACAAGAGCTTCGTAGATCTGGGAGAGTATGTCATGAGCCCGAGAGATATGGTTTTCTTGTGACTCAACACAACTACATACTGGTCTATCAAGACAATGAACCTAGAACTTATGATGACACAATGTCGGATCCAGATTTCACAAAATGGTTAAAAGCCATGAAATTTGAGATGGATTCCATGTACCAGAACCAAGCTCTGGTGGATCCACTCGAAAAGTAAAACCCATAAGGTGTAAATGGGTCTTCAAGAAGAAGATTGACATGGATGGTAACATGTAAACGTATAAAGCATGAGTGGTTGCTAAAGATTTCAGACAGAAACATGGCATTGACTATGATGAAACCTTTTCTCCAATTGCAATGTTAAAGTCCATCTGGATTATGCTAACGACTATTGCATACCATGATTATGAGATTTGGCAGATGGATGTCAAAACTTTTTTCCTGAATGGAAACCTTTAAAAGGACGTCTATATGACGCAACCTGATGGTTTTGTTCTTGATAGACAAGGAAAAAAGGTGTGCAAGTGGAAGAGATCCATTTATAGACTCAAGCAAGCATCAAAGAGCTGGAATATTCATTTTGATGAAGCCTTAAAGGAATTCAAATTCATTCAAAACAAAGACGAGCCTTTTGTATACAAGAAATTCAGTGGGAGCACAGTAACGTTCTTAGTATTATATGTCGATGACATATTAATCATTGGGAATAACATACTGAACTTGCAAACGACAAAGACTTAGTTATCCATGTGTTTCTCCATGAAGGACTTAGGAGAAGCAACCTACATCCTTAGTATAAAGAGTTATCGTGATAGATTTTGTAGGTTGCTTAGCCTAAGTCAGAGTATTTATATAGATAAAGTACTAAAAAGATTTAGTATGAAAGAATCCAAGAAAGGATTTCTTTCGATGTCACATGGTGTACACCTCTCAAAGAATATGTGTCCAAGGACACAAGATGAGAGAGGTAGGATGAGTAGTATTCCATATGCCTCAGTAATAGGATCTGTCATGTATGCCTTGTTGTGTACTAGGATTGATGTCTCATATGTCTTGAGCATTTGTAGTAGATAGCCATCAGATCCAGGTGAACAACACTGGACAACTGTCAAGAATATCCTCAAGTACCTGAAAAGGACTAAGGATACATCCTTGGTTTATGGAGAGAATATGAGCTCATTGTAAGAGGATACAGTCATGCAAATTTCTAAACTGACAAAGATGGTTTTTGATCATAGCCAGGATATGTGTTCTGTCTAAATAGAGATGTAGTGAGTTGGAAAAGTTCAAAACAAAGCACTGTGGCAGATTCTACAACAGAAGCTGAGTACATAACATTATATGATGCAACCAAAGAGGCTATTTGAATCAAGAATTTCATTACTAAACTTGGAATGGTTCCAAGCATTATTGATCCAGTCGAGCTACTCTATGACAACAATGGTTCCATTGCTCAGGCTAAGGAACCAAGGTTTTACCAGCAATCAAAACATATACTCAGAAGATACCATCTTATTAAACAGATCATTCAGAAAGGTGATGTGCAAATTAGTAGAATACCTACCGATGACAATATAGTAGACGCACTAATGAAAACTTTATCGCTGTAGAAGCATGATAGGCATTTAACATCGTTTGGTATTAAATACATGAATGATTGGCTATAGTGCAAGTGGGAGATTGTTAGTATACGGGCACTAGAACCAATAATATTAGGACATTTGTAAGATTATTGAATATCAACAAAGGCATAACTTCTATACTATAACATTCATTTATATGTTTGTATATATATTGATATATGTCTGTAGAAGGGTTGAATCATGACAAGGGAATTAAGTGTTTTAAATCTTAATTGTGAGAACCTTATGATCACATATGGTGGCTGTTTTGGAACTGTCCATAGCCCTAGTATTAATCTGACCAAGGACACATATAATACGGTAAGGCTATCATAGCATTGAATGACCCTACCAAAAGGTAGTGACAGTTCTCACATGTCAAGGATGTTAGGTGACAACATGGTGCAATGCATGGGTGTTTGTTAATGACAAGTTCACTGGACCAACCCACCAAAGGATTCCACACAAGATGGTAATGCTAGTTTCTATTGAATATACCCTCCAATAGATGGTGGTGCATGTGATCCCTCGACTTGAGATCACTAGAGCGCCGTGTGTAATTATTGATGTAATTTGACACTAGCCTAATGTAATTCTATTTAAGGTTATCAGTACAGTAGTCATTAGTTACATCAAGAAGTACATTATGGCTTTGGTGGATCAACAAAGGATTCATGACTCCTGGCTATTAGAGTAGGTGCCCTAGAGCCAATCAATTATTGTGGAATTGACTCATTGTAATAATGTTTATTAATCAATAAAAGACCTTTTATTATATATCATGTAAATTATATCTGTATGTATTGATATATGTCCTTAGGATGGTTGAACCGTGACGAGGGTATCAAGCATTTCAAATCTTGATAGTGAGAACTCTATGATCACATATGGTGGCCATTCTAGAAATTTCCATAGCCCTAGTATTATTCTGACCAAGGACACAGATAATACGGTAAGGCTATCATAGCGTTGAACGACCCTGTCGAAAGATAGTAACTGATCTCACTTGTCAAGGTTGTTTGCCAACAACCTGGTGCAATGCATAGGTGCTTGTTGGAGGCAAGTTCATTGGACAGACCCACCAAAGGATTCCATATGGATGGTAACCCTAGTGTCTATGGAATAAATCCTTTAACGAATGGAGGTGAATGTGATCCTTAGACTTGAGATCACTGGAGCACCTTGTGCACTGATTAATGTAGTTTGACACTAGCCCAACGTAGTTCTATTCAGAGCTTTCAATATAGTAGTGATTGGCTGTATCGAGGAGTGTATCAAGACTATGGTGGATCAACAAAGGATTCATCACTCCTGGGTATGGGAGAAGTTATCTCACTGCGCAATTTAGTAAATGGCAATGATACTAAATCTGTGGCCACAGTGGGATTGAGTTGTTGCTTAATCCAATTTATTTATTCGGTCATTGGTCAAGTAGCTGAATATAAAGACATCGAGAATAACTGAGGTTGACACTATTTCTGTACCTCAACCTCAATGAGATAACATATGATGAATGGATTTCATTGCACAGTAACCATATCATTGATAAGTAGCTATTTCGCTGAATCCGAATCTATCGAGTGGCCATGATGCTAGGGGCCAATCTTGGTCTGTGTGTAGTGAGACGATTAATTGGTGTTAATCGCAATACTACTCACTGCCGATATGATAAGGAGCCTATGGGTCACACACTTAGGAGATAATTTAAGAATCAGTTTGTGAAAGGGGTATTTTCATCTTTTAGGATGAAAGGGTACTTTGGTAATCTCACAGTGCAATTAAATTTGTTGAGGTTGTTGCTTGTATTTAATTTTAATATTAAAATTGAAATTAGAGAGATTATATTTAAATACATGTGTGCATATATTTAAATGGATTATTATTATTAATTAAATGTTAATATATTATTATATATATTAATTGATTTTTAATTATAATAATAATTAATTAAAATTTAAAATAACAATTAAAGGGTGTTTGGTTGCATGGGTGAATTAGGGTTGGAGCCCATGGCTATTCCTTTTTGGAATAGGGTTTTAATTGTTGCACTATATAAGTGCAACTTAAATTAAAACAATATATCATTATTCAAATATTAAAAACCCTAGCCACCCTTTTACTCTCTCTCTCTCTCTCTCTCTCTCTCTCTCTCTCTCACGTTTTACATAGAGTAAATCAAAGAATTTTATTCTTTGATTTTACTTGATTCTTGAAGCCTTCTATTTGTTCTAGCAAAACAATAGTCGGTTCTCCGGATTATCTCCGTGTGGATCAACGTTCGTGTGATTCCATTCTTGAATTGGGTAGCGAAATCAAAGTCCTTGAAGGAACCTTCAAACGTGTGTAAGATTTCTAACCCTTGAATTGATTAACTTTATTTTCTTGTACGGAGTTTTTGTTTTTAACATGTAAGCAATTTAATCTATACCTAGATCTTGGAGTAAAAAGGTGATTGATTTCTAATTTATTTATATTTTTCCGCTGCCTCTAGAGATCAATCACTAACAGTGGTTATAGGAGAAATTATCTCACTAAGATATTCGATTAGGAACCATGACCGCAAAATCTGTGGCTATAATGGAATCGAGTCGGTATTTGAATCCAATTTATATGGTCGTTGATTCGACAACCTAATATAAACATATCAAGGTACATTCATTGAAGTTGACATTACTTCTGTGCTTCAAACCTTGATGAGATAAATGATGATGAAAGAATTTGAATTGCATGGTGATGCGTATTTACTACAACATGCAAAACTAGCAAGTGCACTAGTCATTCAAGTAATAGAGTGATGGGTAGGATATCGTTCCCACGAGGACTGGTAGCTAAGCACTAAGTTCCTAACGTTAACAAGTTGAAGCAACCGGAAATCTTGGATTTGTGGGAGCAATTTGCTATTAAACTAAAACAAATTAAAATTTAACAAAGAAGTAATTCTTAAAAAGGAAAGCAAATGAAACGCAGAAATTCAATTTAAGTATAACGGGTAGGGTTTTGACTTCGTTTGGATTATTTATGGGTTAAACCTAAGAGTTACACTATTTTCACATTCACGTGCAATGGTTGTAAATCGGATTCACTACTATGATAACATACCCTCTCGGGCTATGTTTTCCTATTCATCATTATTAACATTCCGCACCCAACAAATTGAAAGTTAATAATTCTAAATCATGAAGCACAAGAATCCTAAATTGATTTCATTAATGCTTGAATCTATCTCTAGCATCCAATATTATAATGGTTATTACCCATGAAGCTTAACATGAATTATTTCTCAATCTCATCATGTTCATCACATACAACAATTAATTTCAGAGTAACACACAACCACAGCTTATTCACATGGAAATAGCACAATCACATACTCAACCCATTCCAAATCCAAACTACAATCAAAACCCTAACCCATAGAAGATTAGTTCATAGCTAATTTAACAGAATAAAAACGGAAAATAAAAGTAAACAGAATAAACATAATGAAACTGAGATGAAAGAATAGAAATCTCCCCAAAAGATGAATCTTCCAGTCAAAATCTGAACCTTCACTCTAACAATCCGAAAAACTCCAGCTTTTTCTCTAAGGAAAATGTAAAAGACGGCTAAACCTAACAGCTCGGAACCCCTTCTAAAAAGTTAAAGTTTTTCTTTTATACCTAGTCCTAAAAACCCAGTCAAAAACACGCACACACGAAACTGTGCGTTTACAAAACTGAAAATTTTAACTGTCGCCGCGGCGAAGAATGAAAAATCCACATTCGACTCTGCCCAACTTCGCCGCGGCGAAGACAATTTCTTCGCCGGGGCGAAGCTTCTTCAAAAGTTCTGAAATTTACAGAACTGCCACTCTGCTTGCCTCTTCGTCCGATTCTTCGATTTTCGACTCTCCACCTTGGAAACAAGCTTCATCGTGCATTGTCCTACTCCGGAACTCTCCTATCTTCTGAAATCCTTCAATTCTGAGTCAAAACTATCAAATTTTGTCTTTATTCACTAAAAGAGTCCATTTTAACCTGAAACACGAAAAGTAGAGAATTACGCACCAATTCAGGTAAAAATGCACTAGAAAGTACCTGAAATCCGACAAAAAGATCAAATAAAAACTGTATAATTTACGGATTATCACATGGTAACTATACTGTTGAAAAGTAGCAACTTTGTTGAATCTTTATTTGTTGGGTAATCATGATGCCTTGTTAGAGGGCAATCTTGATTGGTGTACGGAACACTAATTAGTTAATGCTTAATTATAAATCCGGTCAGTGCCAACATAATAAAGAGCCTACAAGTCACACACATTAAAGGAAGTTTTATTGAGAATGAAAATGAAGGGTAATTTCGTATTTTGAACGAAAATGGTATTTTGGTAATTTTTTTGTGCGATTAAATTCGCTGAAGGTCATTGCCAACATATATTAATATTAATATAAAACATTATTATCACTATGGATTAAATACATGGAATAAATATATCTAATATAATTAAATATATTTAAATATCCCATTAATTAAATATATGGATAAATAAATATTCATATTTATTTATCAGGAATATATATTTAATTGGGAAATATCCTATTGTAAAATAGGAAGGTATATTTATTGGGAAATATCTCATTCGAAAGTAAGGAATAGAAATATTCCTATTATTAATGGGGAATATTTTATTCCCCACTATATAAGAAAAAGAATGGGAGAATTAAATATAATAAGTTCATTATTTTCTTTGAAGCAAAAAACCCTAGCCGCCTATTAGCTTTTGAGAGAGAATTTCTTCTCTCAATTGCGTGTTCTCTCTTCTTGCACCCAAGGATTCTAGCAAACTTCCTTGCCTGTGGATTAGCCTCCCTACCTTTGTGTGGACTTCTCAAGAGTGATTCCATCTTGAATCAACTAGCGAAAAGTAAACCAAATAAACTTGAAGGAGCCTCCAAATGCAGGTAATAACAACGAACCTTGTATGGGTTGTCTTATTTTATAAACGGATTGTATATATCAATCTTGATCGTGGGATTAACGGGTTAAATTCAATAAAATTTTTGTATTATATTTTGTGTATTATTCAACCATAACCCTATAGATTTGTGCGTCTTTCACTTCATCTCTCTCTCTTGGAAAGGAAATCTCCTTTTTGGTTCTTTGAGGTTCCATAAAGGTGTTATATTCATTTTCAACCTCTTCTTGATGTTGTTCTTCTTTGTTCGGATTTGAT
This sequence comes from Pistacia vera, assembly GCF_008641045.1. NCBI lineage: Eukaryota > Viridiplantae > Streptophyta > Magnoliopsida > Sapindales > Anacardiaceae > Pistacia > Pistacia vera. Next base: position 78,398 of record NW_022195433.1, on the reverse strand, counting down.
GGAGATGTTTTATCATTGATCTCTCGTTCTTTCATCATCTCATCAATCTCCTCTTCATTATTATTTCTTGCATTCTTAGAAGAAGATTCATCAAATAATACATGTATAGATTCTTCAACTAAGAGAGTTCTTTTGTTGAAGACTATATGTTTTTGAATGTGAAGAATAACCAAGGAAAATTGCTTCATCCGATTTGGCATCAAATTTTCCAAGGTTGTCCTTACCATTGTTAAGTACAAAGCATTTAAAACAAAAGGGATGAAAATATGCAATATTTTTCTTTTTCCCTTTGAATAACTCATAACATGGTCCTAGCCACTTCTACCAAAACTCTATTTCTCCTCTCAACAACTTCATTTTGTTGAGGAACCCTAGGTGCCAAGAAATTATGCTCAATGCCATGATAATTGCAATATGATTCAACAATGTGTTTTCAAATTCTTTTCCATGATCATTTTTGATGCATGTAATTGCATAGCTTAATTGGTTTTGCAATTTCCTAATCAGTGGCAAGAATGATTTGAATGCATCATTTTTGTGTGCAAGAAACAATACCCGTGGAAAACGTGAGTAATTGGTGTGCTGTCGTAGGCAACCAAGATTAAAAACCTTCCTAACCTAACTACTGAACTGTAAATAGAGTAAGCAAGGGTCAATCCCACAAAGAGTGTCTAGCCGAATTTTCGATGATGTGAATAAGGCTGGGGGGTTTTGAGTAAAATAGAAAACAATCTTAGCCAAAAACAAAAACAAATAATAACCCTAATTGCTTCACAAGTTAGAGGGATCAAACAATTATGGATTTGATATCTAACTTAGCAGTAGATTGTAACAAATAATAACCTAGTAGGCCTCCTAGCAATTAAATGAAACAATCATGAAAATAAGCATAGAAGAACATCCAATACTCAAAGCATGAAATTGAACACTGAAATAAAACGGATCAGATCTCACAGTTATTGATTCTGAGGCCTCCGTTTCCTTCGATGTAACATCCCACTTGAGGTACATAGTTAACTTATAGTGTATTGTTTAAATGTTTATTGTTTTGCTTTTATTTGGGTCGATATATTGTTAATATTGGTTGGTTGGCCTTAGTTGAATTTTTGTTAAAGTTATTTTGAGAAAGATGTGAAGAAAATCCCTTAAACTTTCATTAGGGGTAAAATGGTCTTTTCACTCAAAATTAGTTGAAATTGTGGGGAGTGAAAAGAGATAGAATTTCATAGAGAATGCATTAAAAATGAGGGCATTATGGTCATTGACTAAGGGACATAGATGGAATTTCAAAGAAAGAATAAGGGCATAATGGGAAAGTGTGGTTATAAACTAAAGTGTTAAGGGTTTGAAACCCTTATTTTCTTCATTCCACCGCCACACTCCTCCCCCATTTTCTNATGCTTACTAATGACAACTCCCAATCCATCTTTTCCATCAAGTTCAAAAACTTCCTGTGCTAAAGAATCAACCACATCAATAGAATAAACATGATCATCATCATCATCATCAGGATATTTCATGGCATCATAAATATTAAACTTGACAAGTTCACCATCAAATTCCATGGTAAGTATGCCACTATGAACATTTATCTTAGTCTTAGATGTTTTTAAGAAAGGTCTTCCTAACAAAATAGGAGCAGTTTGATCTCCATTTTCCATATCAAGCACATAGAAATTAGTAGGGAAAACTAAGTTATTAACTTGTACCAAAACATCCTCAACTACACCCTTAGGATAAGAGATCTATCAGCTAATTGAATTATAGCACCAGTTTTATTCAAAGGCCCAAGTTTCAAAAAAGCATATATAGAGTATGGCATGACATTTATAGAAGCTCCTAAGTCTATCATGGCCTTCTCAAACCTAGTGTTACCTATCGTACAAGGGATAGTAAACATACCTAGATCCTTGCACTTCGCTGGAAGTTTTCTCTGAATCACTGCAGAAACATTCTCTCCTACTCTCACCTTTTCACACCCCTTGTTTCCTCTTAATTGTACATAGTTCTTTCAAGAATTTAGCATAACGACATACTTGTTTAATAGCATCAAAAAGTGGAATATTTACCTCGCATCTACGAAAAGTTTCATAAAAATCTCTGTATTGCTCATCTTTTCTAGATTCTGCTAAAGCTTGAGGAAAAGGAGGTACTGGTTTATAGTAAGACAGAGGCAGAAACTTACGCTTAGGAACACCATCATCGTTGGGAACGTTGTTGTCTACAACTACATCTTTCTCCTTTTCTTCCTTCGACGATGCATGGGCTGCCTTTGTTGGAATCTCAACCTCTTTACCACTTCTCAAGACGATCGCAATTGCATTTTCTCTTGGATTGACCACCGTTTGAGAGGGTAATTTCCCCTAACTTTGCACCTCCAGCTTACTGATTGCGGTTGCCATCTGCCCTATCTGATTCTCCAAACTTTGAACACTGGCCCTCGTCTTCTATTGAAATTGCAAAGTATTAGTAGCAAGAGACTTAACAATATCTTCTAAAGGCATACCAGAATTAGCAGTTTGGTCCGGTTGTTGTCTAGGGGGGTATGGCTGCTTGTACTGTTGGTAATTTGGGCAGTTTTGATGGTGGGGCAGATTCACTTGTGGATTCCCATAGCCAAGATTAGGGTGATCCCTCCATCCAGGGCTATATGTGCTCGAATAAGGATCATACTTCCTTTGCGGTTGTCCAAGAAAACCACCTGCTGCATTCACTTGCTCAACAGGCTCCTCTTGAAGAGTTGGGCACATATCAGTTGGATGCCCTACTACCGAACAAATTCCACAAGCCTTCACTGTTTGCATGTTACCTACAGCCATTTGACAAACAAGAGAAGTTAGACTCGAGATTTGTTGTTCTAGTGAAGAAATATTTACCTCATTATCACGCCTAGATGGAAGGTCAAGCCTACTGCCAAACTGTTGAGAATTGGCCGCCATATTTGCAATCAAGTTTCTCGCGACCTCAAGAGTCTTATCCACCAAAGCTCCTCTATTTGTAGCATCAATCATGCTCCTATCAATGTATGTAAGGCCCTCATAGAAATACTAGATAAGTAGCTGCTCACTAATCTGATGATGGGGGCAGCTTGCACACAATTTCTTAAAGCGTTCCCAGTATTCATGTAGGGACTCTCCGTTATGCTGCCTTACACCACAAATTTCTTTCCGGATGTTGGCTGCCCTCGAAGCTGGGAAATATTTTTCCAGAAATAATCTCTTCATCTCGTTCCATGTGGTTATAGTTTCGGAGGGTAGATAATAAAGCCAATCCTTAGCCGAATCCTTCAAAGAAAACAAGAAAGCTCTTAATTTAATTTGCTCCTCGGTCACCCCCGTAGGTTTCATACTCGTGCAAACCACATGAAGCTCCTTTAGATGCTTGTGAGGATCTTCACCTGCAGGACCATGAAAAGTGGGCAAGATATGTATTAGTCCCGATTTTAATTCAAAAGTAGTGGTAGCATCTAAAACAGGAAACATTATGCATAAAGGTGCTTGATTCAAATAAGGGCCAACAAGCTCTTTCAAAGTCCGATTTCCAGCCATGACGTCCTCCTCTTCTAAATCAAAATTGCTTTCCTCAGAATTTGTCCGAGCTTCCTTCCTTAACCTGAGCAAAGTGCTCTCAATTTCTAGGTCGAATGTTAAATCACCAAGATGAGAGGACCTGGTCATAAAACACAGAATCTTATAAAAGGAATAAATGACAAATAATGAAAACCAACCAGAAAATAAAAAAAATAAAGAAATAAAAAAAATAAAGAATTTTTTTTTTTTAATAAGACCAGAAGCACAAAAACGCCAAAAACCCTATCAAAACATTCGAATTTGGTCTCAAGAGAGTGGGGCTAGCAACCTTTCTAGTGTTGCTCAGAATCTCGTTTTCTTCGAAACAAGTACTCGCAGCACTCCTAACTCAACCAAAATTTTCCTTATGAATAGTACTACTATTCATCCGAAGCAGTACTACTATTCACAGTTTTTTTTTCTGCAAAATAAAAAAAAAAAACAAAAACGCAATAAAAAAATCACAAAAACACAAAAACAAAAAAAAATCAACTAGAATCACTCCCCGGCAACGGCGCCAAAATTTGGTGTGCTGTCGTAGGCAACCAAGATTAAAAGCCTTCCTAACCTAACTACTGAACTGTAAATAGGGTAAGCAAGGGTCGATCCCACGAAGAGTGTCTAGCCGAATTTTCAATGATGTGAATAAGGCTGGGGGTTTTNGATCACAAGAGTTTAAAGTACTTCTTCACTCAAAAGGAGTTGAATATGAGACAGAGAAGGTGGTTAGAGCTGGTTAAGGATTATGAGTGTGAGATTAAGTATCAACCGGGGAAAGCCAACGTAGTAGCTGACGCCTTGAGTAGAAAAGCTTGTTTATCCCGGCTCATTAGGCAGAAAGAGTTGATAGAAGAGTTGTGTAAAGAGCAAATTGAAGTGATTCCGGGAAGGATTGCCAGGTTAGAGGTCCAGTCTACCTTACTGGAGGAAGTCAAAGTTAACTAAGTGGTTGATGAGTGGTGTCAGAGAATAGTTCAGCAAAAGCATGAGGGCAAGGTAACAGAGTTCCACTTACGGGATGGTGTTCTCTATTTCAGGAATCGGTTGTGTATCCCTCAAAATGATGAGTTGAAGAAGAGAATACTTACAGAGGCTCATGACACACCATACACTGCTCATCCTGGAGCAACCAAGATGTATCAAGATGTAAAGAAAAGCTACTGGTGGCCAGGTATGAAGAAGGATATCGCAGAATTTGTAGCTAAATGTCTGACTTGTCAACTGGTAAAAGCAGAACACCAAAGGCCATCAGGGTTGCTTCATCCACTTAGTATTCCAGAATGGAAATGGGATATCATTTCGATGGATTTTATCACAGGTCTCCCTAGAGTTCAGAGAGGTTATAATGCTATTTGGGTGATTGTGGATAGATTAAATAAGTCCGCCCATTTCCTTCCAGTAAAGGAAAGTACCACCTCAGATCAGTTGGCTCAGATCTACATGAAAGAGATAGTTAGATTACACGGTGTGCCCAAAACAATAGTGTCAGACAGGGATTCGAGATTTGTTTTAGCTTTTTGGACTAGTTTGCAGAGAAATTTGGGTACCCGTTTGGCATTCAGTACAGCCTATCATCCTCAGACAGATGGCCAAACAGAGAGAACGAATCAAGTGCTTGAGGACATGTTGAGAGCCTGCTGTATGGATTATAAAATGACTTGGCATGAAATGTTACCTTTAGTGGAGTTTGCCTATAACAACAGCTATCAGTCTACAATAAAAATGGCACCTTACGAGGCTTTGTATGGTAGACGATGTAGGTCTCCACTACATTGGGATGAGATCGGCNAGGTTTAATCTAGTGGCAGCCTTAAGAGCTAGAGAGATAGGTGAAGCTTAACAGCACAAACACAGGCGGTTGTATTTAATTTAGTTGAATGTCTTTCTTAAGATTTAATAATTCCCTGACGCAGCAAACTCTTAAACCTTAATTACTTCACAAGTTAAAGGGATCAAACAATTATGGATTTGATATCTAACTTAGTAGTAGATTGCAACAAATAATAAACTAGTAGGCCTCCTAGTAATTAAACGAAACAATCATGACAATATTCATAGAAGAACATCCAATACTCAAAACATAAATTTAACACCAAAACATTAGATTAGATCTCATAGTTTTATTGATTCCGAGGTCTTTGTTTCCTTCGACCAAGTTATGAAAATTAGCCACTCATGGCCATCACGAAAATCAAAAGAGAAAATTGCAAAAGAGAGGAAGAGGCGTGTGTGTCTTTTTTTCCAATCTGATCTCTCTCTCCTCTTAAAGATATCTAATTCAAATTGAAGTATTTGAATTCTACTAAATCTCCTCAAAATGTTCTAATATCCTATAATAACATTTATCCTAATCTGATTCTAATTAATTGAAAATAAAATAGGAAAGTGGTGAGTCCAGCTGTAACTTGCGTGCAACAGGTCTTCAAATCTTCTAATAATAAACTGCCTATTTGAATTGCACGACAAGGCGGAATGTTCTAGAACGTCAGCAGTGCAGGTGTGTCAACTTCAAGCCCGATTACAACCTTGATGCAGCGAGTATCTCTCCAAACTCAAAACATAAAAGCTGTAGATCTCTTTCTTAGAGTTCCACAGCATTTTGAATCATCTCAATCAGAGCTCGTATGAGAGATTTATTTGCAGATTACAAAGCGATGTCAAAACTATCCAAATTCACCTAATTAGTTCCGTTTTACATTTAACGCCTCCATTTGCGTCCTAAATCAAAATAGAATAATAATGAGTACATTTAGGCAACAAATAAGTATAAAAGACTCAACATTAAGGGGGGTAAATATGACATTTTGCATTCTCATCAGTTGCAGAGTGGTTTAAAGCAAAGATCAGAGGCTACTGCGGCTAGGCAGGCTCTTGAACTGTTGCTCGACACATTTCATGTAGTTTTTAAGGCAATTCATTACTTTGTTTTTAGAGCTGATATTTTATTCATTGAATTGAACTCTTTTATCGATTGCATTGATATGGTTGTTGAATTATAGCTAATTTGAGTTTTAGGTGTTGCTCTTGTTGGCGGCTAAGTGAATGAAGATGAAAGAAGCATGGATCTAGAAGTTAAAGAATTTGGGATTTGTGGAATAGATATTTTTGTTCACTTGAATTAAATTTGATTGATAGCATCTAGCTTATAATGTCAATATTTTATTAGTTAACCAAGGTTTTCATGTGGGTTTCATGAATTGCGTGAGATTGGTATGATGTTAATTACATTAATTAGATAACAGAAGTTTTATGAAATCAAGTTACGTGCTTCATGTTCTTATTCTTTCATGGCTACGGTAGATTTTCAATTTCATAATGTACTGAATAGAATGAAGATTAGGTGGCAGTATTTTTGTTTTTGCATCGTACTCACCATGTGCTTAAGGAAATGAGTCAAAGAATGAGTTAAAAGTGGAAACATGAATACTTATTTATAGGGGCGAATCCAAAAATTTCTGTTAGGGTGGGCCAAAATAAAAACTAATTTCACATTAATATTTTTGTTCATTAATATTTCTGTTAGGGTGGGCCGAAATCCAAAAATTGTACATATTAATTTTTTTGTTTTTAATATGGCCCACCCTCAACTAGAGTAGCATCCGCCCCTGTTTATTTAAGTGGCATGCTCGGGTTAGTTTGATGTTGTAATCAAATTTTAATGCTGAATTTTAATTATTGGGGTTCAAAATGAAGTGTTATGCTTCATCACCTCAGCCTCATGAAAAACCCACATCATTAATTACAAAGCCCTGCTTCAATTTTTTGATTTTGGCTTAACATTTGCACCATTTAGTTTTTATTCAAGGAAGTGTGAGGCAATTTAGATACTCTTGGAAACAAATGCTCTGGACACGAGTAGCTCTACCTTTTGTATGGAATCCATCTCAGAAGGGTAAGCTAGTTACTTTCTTTTTATTTTGTTATCGAGGATTAAACTGTTAATGGGACGAGGGCAATGAAAGAGTATTTTCATTTGGCACAATGATAGGTATCACACATATTATACTCAGCGTAAATGAAAACTTTAGCACCCTTATGAAAAATAAAACAATCATCAAGTGCTGCTTTGGAAATGGTATTTCTACTTTAAAAGTTTTGGTGTAAGCTAGATGATCAAAATGAGCTAAAAACAAGTGTCATTATTATGTAAAATAATTTTTGAGATTGCTTCTCTTCGCAGGTGTTCAGCATAGTGCCATGGAGTTAAGGCCTCAACTCCCAGCTACTAGCTCATACACTCTATTATTACAGTTTATGTTCTATTGGGTTTTTTATTTTAATCATATATTATGTTGGAAGTAAATTTGAGAATATTTGATGTATAAAATGATTTGCCCATCTTTGTTTTTTTGTGTGGAAAACAATGCTAGTTAAATTTAAGAATATTTGTATAAGAAAATTTTATGCACCTCCATGAATATATAGGTTTGTGTTTTCTCCTTGGTGACATTTTTTTATAGGTAATTGTTTAAGAAGCTTATACTTCAATTTCATTCTACATGCAGTTTGAGCTTGGGCAGCTGTAGAAGGTTAAGTCAACAAGTTGTAGGACATTCCTATGTGCTAGCTAGAGATCTAGACATTATCAAACTATAAAGAAACAAAAAGGATATCCCCAAAATGTGGATCTTCCACTTGTACTACCTAAGAGAAAGAAGAATCCTTTTCCCATTCCCATAGAGAAGATACCGCGGGCTGCAAGTAATGTTCTAAAAACCGGACCAGACCGGCGTGTTTTTAGTTCACTAAGATATAAAAACTGATATTTTCAATTGAACCATTTTACACTGCGGTTGGACAGGTGAAACAGTATTAGATAGCTGGTCCAACTAGACCGGAGGGAAAACCGGTTCATAAATTAAAAATCCCTAATAGGCTAAAACCAAATCAGGTCTAAATCTTCTCATCTCATCTTTATTCCTCTTCATTCTCTTCTCGGTCACCTTCGTTAATCGCTGACGGCCAACCTCTATTCATCTTCAAGAGTTCGAGATTTCTAGCTTATTTCTTCTCCAATTCTCCTCGCCGTGCCTGAAAACTGTCGACTGACCAGTTGATCATCTTCAACCTTCATTCATCTGTGAGATTGGGTGCTTCTTGTCTTGTAAGTTGTAACCTCTAGGTGCTTGCTGTCCTGTATAGCTCTTACTGCCCTCATCCCAAGCAACTTTTGTATTTTAATCTCTGTATTTTTTTGTGGTTGTTCTTTTGGGTTTTTTTTTTCTTTGACATTATATTTGTTACATGGGTTTCTTGATTTTTAATTATTTTAGTTGATGGTAGGGATGGGTTGGGTGGGGAATGGTGGTAGAAGTGGCTTTGGTGTGGGGCTGTGATGCTGATGAGGTAGGTCTTGTGGCTTTGGTTTGTTGGCTGTTGTGTTGATTTGGTATTAAGTTATTGCCTTGGTTTTTTATTAAGAGTTGTAATGGTAGCTTGCTTGTATCGGGGAAAGGTGGGGTTTGGGAAAAAGATAGAAGAAATTTTTTTTTCTGAAGTCAAGATGAATAAAGGTGTAAAGGTGGTTTTATTTAATGGTTTGATTTGCACGTCGGTAGAAGTGAATGAAGATGAGACCTTTTCATCTTGGAGTTGGAAATAATACAATTTTAATATTTTATTTGTCATATCAAATTTTATTAGCATTGATTCTTAGCCACCAGACTCTTCACGCGAATGCCTAGATCACGGGGGTGTTGTCAAATCTGCAAGGACGCATTAATAAATTTACAAGGATGTTTTTGCTAGACAAAACCTTCAGGGGCTAATGTGTAATAACTAATGTCACCGGTCCGATCGGATAGACCGGTCAACCTGGGAATTGGACCCTTGAATGGGTCAAGGCCTGACTCGGTTTTTAGAACATTGGCTACAAGGAAGGACAAAAAACTTGTAGAAAGGGGTATAGAGAAGCCCCTGAAGCCTCCAAAGAATGGAATACTTGTTCCTCAATTCGTCCCCATTGCTTATGAAGTATTAGATGCCTGCAAAAGTTTGATCAAAGGCCTTGCACAACTGTTGCATGTCATTCCTGTTTATGGTTGTAGGTAAGTTGGACTTAAATATACCCAGAGACTCTTAATTCATTTTGCAGTTCACAGTTTTGACCTGTATCTTAAAAAATTGATGTCATTGTACTTCGACAATGAGTGCTCAAAAATTCGTGTTGCCTAGAGTGGTCACCACATTCAGAACTGCCATGGTGCAACCAACTAAATGCGTCAAAGTTTTCACACATGGGTCAAGGGTTTCGTTGATCATGTACTTGTCCCAATGTTTAAAAAAAAATTTGCTTGACAGTTTTAAGACTATCAAGGACGAAAAATTATTATTAATAAAATTTAATTATTGTTATTATTATTATTCAATTTATTTATTTATTTATTTGTTAAAAACTCTTGACAATTTGAAGACTATCAAGGATAGGTTAAAATTCGGCCAAATTCTTGACATGTTATAATTGTCAAGAAATTCTTGACAGTTCAAAAATGGTCACCACCCTTTCTTGATGGGGGCTTCAATGACGGGTGAAAATTTGTCAAGAAACCCCGTTCTTGATAGTTATTACCCGTCAAGAAAGGGGGTTTTTCTAGTAGTGATTTTCCAACTTTCTGACAATGAACAATGAATCTTCTTCACAAGCTCAAGAGTTGTAAAACTCTTTCCAAGATCTTTGAGATCATTTATCAAGTTGGAGAATCTCTTATACATGTCGGTGATGTTTTGCCGGTTTTCATCTCAGACAACTCATAATTGTGGAATAGCATCTCTCTTTGATTCTTTCAACTGACTTGTTCCTTCATGAGTGGTTTGAAGAATGTCCCAAGCATGCTTAGCTGTTCCACATGCCGAAACTCTTCCAAACTATATAGAATCAAGAGAACAAAACAAGATGTTAAGTGATTTATCATTTCGATTCAATTTTTTTCATCTTCAGCCATATAATGTTCTTCATCTTTAGCAAGGCCCTTTCCCTTGCTCAACTATTTTCCACAAGTTAATAGTCTATAGATCTAATGTGGAGTCTTATTTTACTTCTCCATTGTGTGTAGTGTAGGGACCGTGTCGTGACAAGCGCGGAATAACAAAAATTTTATTCTTGCCATGGCACGATTTGTTAGGAAACGATCATACATGGTAGCGGAAAATAAAAATTATTTACATCATAGATCGTTCCTTAGAACAAAGATTAAGGCACAAATTTACAGTTTATACATTATTTAAGAATCTGCAGAAAAATCAGTTTAGAGTTTAAGAAATCGTACGCACGTTTGGAGGCTCCTCCAACTTGTCTCTAAACGGATTTTGCTACCGACCCAGGAGTAGGATCGACCCAATGTAGTCGACACGAAGATAACCCCAAAGAACTAAAGAGGGATTTGCTAGATCCTTTTTAGCCTTAAGAACCAAGAAGAAATCAAAAGATATTTGATTCAAGCAAAAAAGGCAAACAGGCGTGGGAGAGAAGGGGTTGGAATTTTTAGTCTAAAAATTAAATGAAAATCTTATTTTAATTCACAAAGTGTTGCACTTATATAGTGCACACTTTGCCCTATTCCATCATGGAATGGGCTTAGGCACCAACCCAAACACCCCTTGTATCCAAACAACCCCATTTAGATCTTTTAATTTTAATTATCATTATCTCAATGAAATTCAATTAATATATATATATATATATATATATATAATTTATTAACATTTAACAATAATGATAATTTATTTAAATATATGCGAACACATATTTAAACGTAATCTCACTTATTTAATTTGTAATATCAAATAAATAAATGCTACGACCTCAGCAAATTTAATTGCACTATGAGATTACCAAAATACCATTTTCCTAAAAAGATGAAAACGCCCTTCTATAACTGGTGGTGTGCTATCGTAGGAAACCAAGTTAAAACCTAAAAACACATGTAGTAGTGTGAGTAAGGATTGTTCCCACGGAGAGTGTCTACCGATTTTATGTTATGTGAACAAGGCTGGGGTGGTTTGAGTAAAAAAGAAACAATTTCAGGAAAAGCAATTCAAATTAGTATCGAAATCAATCAAAAAACGAACCTTGGTCTAAGTCAACATCCCCCATCAGAATCTTACAACGATCACTGATCAGTTATACATTCATATTTTGAGTATTCACCTTGGAACTATTTTCCTATCTCTCCTTAGTTATAGTTAATTAGGAACAAGCGATCCAATAATCTTACTACTAAACAACCCTAGACAAGGGCTAAGGTTTCTAGTGGCAGCTTAAGACTGGAGAGATCGGTGAAGCTTAACACACAAACACAAGGCTGTGTATTTAATTTGTTAATGTCTTCTTAAGATTTAATAATTCCTGGCAGCAAACTCTTAAACCTTAATTACTTCACAAGTTAAAGGGATCAAACAATTACGGATTTGATATCTAACTTAGTAATAGTGCAACAAATAATAAACTAGTAGGCCTCTAGTAATTAAAGCAACAATCATGACATATGCATAAAGAACACCAATACTCAAAACATAAATTGAACACTAAAAAATTAGATTAGATCTCACAGTTTTATTGATCCGGGTCTCCAGTTTCCTTCGACCAAGTTATGAAAATTAGCCGCTCATGGCCATCACGAAATCAAAAGAGAAAATTGCAGAAGAGGAAGAGAGGCGTGTGTGTTTCTCCATCGATCTCTCTCTCCTCTTAAAGATATCAATTCAAGTATTGAATTCTACTAACTCTCATAAAATATTCTAATATCCTAAATAACATTTATCCTAATTGATTCTATTAATTGAAAATAAATAAAGTCCTAAAATAAAATGAAAGTGGTGTGTCCAGCTGTAACTTGCGTGCAACAGTCTTCAAATCTTCCAATAATAAACTGCCTATTTGAATTGCATGACAACGGCATGTTCAGAACGTCGGCAGTGCAGGTCGTCAACTTCAAGCCGTTATAACCTTGATGCAGCGAGTATCTCTCCAAACTCAGAAAGTTGTAGATCTCTTTCTTATGGTTCCACAGAATTTCGAATCATCTCAATCGGAGCTCGGATGAGAGAGTCATGCCCAGATTACGAAACAATGTCGAAACTGTCCGAATTCACTTAATTAGTTCTGTTTTGCAATTAACACCTCCATTTGCATCCTAAATCAAAATAGAATAATAATGAGTACATTTAGGCAACAAATACGTATAAAAGACTAAACATTAAGGGGGTAAATATGACATTTTGCATTCTCATCAGTAATCATCAACAATCACAAAACAATAATGCTTGCCTCCGAGACTAGTTGTCATTGTGGGACCACACAAATCCATATGCAACAATTGTAAAAGTCTAGAGGTTGAAACAACATTCTTGGATTTAAAACAAATATGAGTTTTTTTTTTTTTTTTGCCTATAGCACATGCATCACAAATATAATCTCTTTTGAAAACAAGCTTAGGCAAACCATGCTCTAATTCCTTTTTAGAAAGCTTTGTAATGATATCCATGCTTGCATGACCTAGTCTTCTATGCCAAAGCATCTGTCTTCATCTTTTATAGACACAAAACAAAGATCGTTGGATGCAATGTTACACAAATCAACAATATAAACATTTGAATGTCTATAACCTATGAATGCAATGCTATTTATGCAAGAATTAACAACTTCACAACACAGGAATTGAAAAACAACTTTAAAGCCTTTGTCACTCAATTGACTAATGCTTAACAAGTTATGCTTTAATCCATCAACAAGCAACACATCATGAATACTTAGAGACTTGTTACTGATAGAACCAATGCAAATGATCTTTCCTGTTGAGTTGTCACCGAAAGTGACATTTCCTCCGTTCTTTGGCTTTAAAAAGGTGAACAAACTCTTGTCTCCTGTCATATGTCTTTAGCATCCGCTATCAAGGAACCACTTATTTGCTACAAATTTCATTGCTTCAAGACATACCAACACAAAGAAAGCATTCATGTACTTTTTTGTACCCAAATGGTCTTGGGTCCATGGGAGTTAGTTCCAATCATTCCCTTAGGAATCAAAACCCTTTTTGTCACAAAAGCTATGCCTTTCCTAATATGACATATATGTGTGCTATGACCAACATGCTTGCAAAAACCACATTTTCTAGATAATGCATTAATGGATGGTTCATGTGATTTGTCAAAAGGTTTTTCACTTGAAAACATGTTATACCTAAACCTTCTTTGTTAAAAGCACATCTTTGTAAAGCAAGCATTTGATTAAGTCTTTTGCTTCCTAAAGTGAATTTGCTCAAAATCTCTATTATGGTGTCAAGCTCATTTTTCAATTCAAAATTTTCTTTTCGCAAAACATCATAAATAATCTTATAATCTTCAAATTCTCTTTCCAAAACATTCTTATCACAAGAAACACAATCAATTTCATTTTTAAGTTCTTCAACATTATCCAAAAGTTGCTCATATTCAACTTTCATTATGCATGCTTGAATTTTCAAATTTCTAATTTTTAAAGACAATTTTTCAAATTTTCCATTAATGATTCAAATGCACATTGCAGTTCATCAAAAGAATAGTGTTGAAAGTACTTTACCTTGGATTATGAGTCTCCTTCCAAGTCATCTTCTTTGGCCATGAAACAAAGATTGGTTTGCTCTTCATTTGACTCATCCTCATCGATTAAGTCATAAATTCCACTCCAAGTGGCGGCAAGAACCTTCTTCTTATAGAATTTGTCCTTCTTCTTCCATTTAGCTTGAGGAAAATCTTGACTGATATGATCGAGCTTTTTACGACCATGGCAAATTATCTCTGGTTTGCCCTTAACATCTTCATTTCTTGGTTTGAATCATTGGAATGGATTTCCCTTGAATCTTTTGTTCCTTCCAAGAAACTTTGTGAACCTCTTTGCTAAGAAGTTGATTTCATCTTCTTCCATAGAAGTGTCATCACCTTCTTCTTCTTCATCCACGGTATTGAGGGCAATCTCCTTCTTTGGCTTAGTCTCTTCCTTTATTGGCTTTCTCTTCTTCTCAAATCTCAATAAGCTACCAATGAGCTCATCCATTTTCATTTGAGTGAGATCTTTTAATTCTTCAATTGTGGTCACCTTCATTCACTACTAGAAAAACTCATTTTCTTGACAGAATAACTTGACATATTTTTTTGACCGTTCTCAAAAGCTATCAAGAATTTTAATTCTTGACAAATTGTTGATAGTTTTTGAACTGTCAAGAATTTGCCATAATCCTTGACCATTTTGTATCATTCTTGATAGTTATTAACTGTCAACGATTTGATAAAAATTAAGTTTTGCGAATTTTTTTCTTGTCTGTTGCAGTCTCAATCATCAATAGTTTTTAATTGTCAAGGATTAAGTATATAAAAAAACAAAAAACATTTGCCTAAAACAATTCCCTCCCATTTTTTGCCACCTATTTTTCATTAACTATTACAACCATTTTTTCCCTAAAACTTTTGCTTATCCACTATTTCACTCATTTGTGCAAATCCTCATAGTCGACCTAGTTTCAGTATTGGAAAAAAAGTTCTTGTTTCTACCACTCCCATTCAGTAGACGATGACTCGTTCACTGTCTCTGGTGCTCATTGCATGCCTATTTCGATAGAGATTGTTAATTTTGGTGAGTTCTTGGTGAGATGTATCCCCAACACCCAAATGTAGGGGTGCTAAAAAAAATGTCGAAACCAAACCAAATCGGTTTTCCAGTTATCCAGAAAATCGGTTCGGTTTTGGTCTACAAAAATACAGAAAACCGAATTTCTAATTTTATTAAAAAAAATTAAAAGTAAACAATTTAAAAAGTCTCTAAATCCTTACAATTAAAGAAACACAAAACCCCAAACCCGGTTTTATTAAAAAAAAAAAAAAAGTAAACAATTTCGCCCAGAAATTGTTTGAATCCTTCAAATTTAAAAAAGTAAAGAAAGGGAAAACCCAATTATACAAAAGCCCCAAAATAATTTTACCCTAAGACACAAAACAATCTCCACTTCTCCACTCCATTCACATCTTCTTCTCCATTTTTCCCTGAAATCTAGACTTCTCCCGTTGTTCTTGTCAATTTTGACTGTCGTCTGTCGAACCTCATCTGTTCTTAAACTTTTCACGGCTAGCTTCTAATGCCAAATGCTATTACAATAATGTTTTTTTATGAAACGATAACATCAAAAGCTTTCGTTCTTTCTTAACGTTGCAGTTATAGTCATAGACACTCTAAAATCTTCATTCCAAGGCAAATATGACGTTGATTAATTAGGAGAAAACTTTTGTGATCGAAGAAACATGACCACAATCAGAAATGATGGATCCTATCCCAACAGCTCCATTGCCTAGATCCGCCACTAACCTCTTCTCTAATCCGGTTGACACTCACCCTCTTTGGTTTAAATCCAATCTCTTTCTCTCCCTAACCTTTGACTCCGAAAACTATTTCTTAGAGCTCCGAACTTTTGTTCCCTTCAAGACACTCTGATTTAAGCTACAACTCATTTATCTTCCCTCAAGCATGAACTTATTGATTTAATTAGCCGGGACTATGCCAATTTTGTTAACTTGAGCACTAATCTCATTGATGTCGACGCGACCATCATACGAATGTGGGCCCCATTGTTGGAGCTGAGGGAGAAAATTGAAGGTTTCAGAGTCACTATTGAAGATTCCCTTCTAGAGTTGCCAGTGCGTTGTCATAGGCACCCATAATTAAAACCCTAAAAATACACGTAGTAGCGTGAGTAAGGATCGTTCCCACGGAGAGTGTCTAGTCGAGTGTAATGTTACGTGAACAAGACTAGAGGGGTTTGAGTAAAAACAGAAACACTTTCAGGAAAAGCAATTCAACCTAAATTATCAAAATCAATCAAAACAACGAAACTTGGTCTAAGTCAACATCCACCATCGGAATCTTACAACTGATCATTGATGCAAAAATAAATCAATTCTTACTTTGAGTATTCACCGTTGGAACTATTTTCCTATCTCTCCTTAGTTTTATTTAATTAGGAAACAAGCGATCCAATTAATCTTACTACTAAACAACCCTAGACAAGCGCTAAAGGTTTAATCTAGTGGCAGCCTTAAGAGCTAGAGAGATCGGTGAAGCTTAACAACACAAACACAAGCGGTTGTATTTAATTTCGTTGAATGTCCTTCTTAAGATTTAATAATTCCTGATGCAGCAAACTCTTAAACCTTAATTACTTCACAAGTTAAAGGGATCAAACAATTACGGATTTGATATCTAACTTAGCAGTAGATTGCAACAAATAATAAACTAGTAGGCCTCCTAGTAATTAAACGCAACAATCATGATTGCAACAAATAATAAACTAGTAGGCCTCCTAGTAATTAAACGCAACAATCATGACAATATGCATAGAAGAACATCCAATACTCAAAACATAAATTGAACACTAAACAATTAGATTAGATCTCACAGTTTTATTGATTCCGAGGTCTCCATTTCCTTCTACCAAGTTATGAAAATTAGCCGCTCATGGCCATATGACAATCAAAAGAGAAAATTGCAGAAGAGAGGAAGAGAGGCGTGTGTGTCTTTTTTTCCAATCCGATCTCTCTCTACTCTTAAAGATATCCAATTCAAGTTGACGTATTTGAATTCTACTAAATCTCCTCAAAATGTTCTAATATCCTAAAATAACAGTTATCCTAATTTGATTCTAATTAATTGAAAATAAAATAAAGTCCTAAATAAAATAGGAAAGTGGTGTGTCCAGCTGTAACTTGCGTGCAACAATTCTTCAAATCTTCCAATAATAAACTGCTTATTTGAATTGCATGACAAGGCAGAATGTTCCAGAACGTCAGCAGTGCAGGTGCGTCAACTTCAAGCCTGAATACAACCTTGATTCAGTGAGTATCTCTCCAAACTCAAAACATGAAAGTTGTAGATCTCTTTCTTAGGGTTCCACAACATTTTGAATCATCTAAATCTTAGCTCAGATGTGAGAGTTATTCCCAGATTATGAAGCAATGTCAAAATTGTCCGAATTCACCTAATTAGTTCCGTTTTGCATTTAACGCCTCCATTTGCATCCTAAATCAAAATAGAATGATAATGAGTACATTTAGGAATCAAATAAGTATAAAAGACTCGACATTAAGGGGGGTAAATATGACATTTTGCATTCTCATCAAATTCCCCCACACTTAGTTTTTGCACATCCTCGGGCAAACTAATTCAAACAAACACTACACTCAAGTCATATCAAGAACACCATCATGATGCATAAGCAACAATATTTAATCCATGCATATTCATACCTAACTTAGGCAGCAACAAAGTAAAATAAAGTAGAGTTAATGACATTCATCTTTCTTCATCATTTTCCATAATTACTCTCAATCAGTCAATGCAAACAAGGAAACTAATCACAACCAATTCATGTACAACTTGTAATATCCCACTTGAGGTACGTATTTAAGATTTTCTATACTAGTTAAAAGTTTACTGTTTCAGTTTCAATTGAGTTGGTTGATTGGTTGTCTTGAAATTGGTTGAATTTTGATGAAGTTTGGAAATCCAATCTTCGCCGGGGCGAAGAAGAAGCTTCGCCACGGCGAGGAGGAGCTGCACCCACGGGTAGGTTCTACCCTGTTTCGCTGGGGCGACAGAAAGTTCTTCGCCGCGGCGACGAGCCTAATAAAACGTTTCTTGAGTTTTCTAGAGAATTCTTCTTTTGGGGCACAATGACCATTCTACCCCTAATTAGTAGGAAAAGTGGGGAGTAAAATGTAAGGAAATTTAGTAGAGATTGTGTTTGGATGGGGGTGTAGTTGTAAAGAATCAAAGGATATAGATGAAATTTCTAAGGAAGGGCAAGGGCAAAATGGGAAAGGATGCTTATAATATGAGCTAAAAAAGAGTTGAAGTGTAGAGAAACTCTTTATTCATTCATTCCACCGCCTCTTCCATTTGCCTAATTTCTCTCAATTTCTCCATCCAATCTTCCAAGATTTCCAAGGGATTAAGAGAGCTTTTGAGTAAATTTGAGTAGAGATTTCATCTAAAGCATCCTAAGGTAAGGATTCATGCTTTAGATGTGAGTTTTCTTATAGTTATAGTGAAGTCTTATTTGGTTGTTCTTGTTGTTGTTTTGAGTTGTAGAGAGAAGACAAGACAACAAAGGAAAGGAAAAGTGCTAAAGAAGTCACCTTTCCACAAGGTAAGTAAATCCTACCAACTTGAGTTTGCTAAGTTTTGAGTAGAGATGTAGAGATTGAATAGAGATGTATGCTTGTATAAGTATGTTATGTTGTTGAGAATTGAGTTGAGATGAATATGTATTATGGGAAGTGTTTTTGATGTGTGATGAGAAATGGAATTTGAGATGAAGTTTGAGAGATGTTGTGTGAACCTATTTGGAAGTGCTTTTCTTGGCAGGGATTATGAGTATATGAGGGAGTTTTTCCCCATTTTGGATGGTTAGAGAATGAAGTATAGTAGTAATTTTAGTAGAGTGTTTTTATGCACATGAGTTGCTTGATGAAATGCCTAGGTGAAATCTGCCCTGTCACTGCCATGACTTTCTAAGTAACTTTTGGGCATCTTACGGGTTGAACTGGGCTGAGACCAAAACATAGAAGTTATAGCCCTGTTTCTAAGCTTTAAAACGAGCCAAAATCGTAGCAATCTGAGGTGTATAACGCAAGTTATGGCCTTTTTAGTGTGACCTGTGCAGAATGATTGTTTTGAGGAAATCTTGTATTTGGCATTTCATAAGTGCATTAGTGAGCATGAGCTATCTATACACATTTGTTTATACACTCAAGAAGTAGTTTGAGATATAGTAGAGAAGAGAATAGAGTAGGTTGTGCGATGGGGAACCCGTGAGTAATGGGCAGAGTATTCCCGCATGTACGCCGCATTGAGAGAGCGACATGAGTATGAGATAGAGAAGTGGTGTAGCCCGTGAGAGTGCATGCGGATGAGGGCTATACCCGAGTACCCGAGAGAGAGATTATACACTCACGTGGCCAAGGGTTTCGAATCCATGCATAACCGAGTCCGATCGGCTAGAACAAGTAGAGGTCACGTAGAGTGGGAGCGAGTCCCGGCCGTGCCCCCGGTAAGATGGGGCCGTGACTTATTAAACAATTAATAGAAAAGAGTTCTAAGAAAGAGAGAGAGAGAAGTACCAAAGAGAAATTGAATGAGAAATTGTAAGGAAAGAATTAGAGAGAGAGAGTTACGGGGATAGATGAGTAGAGGATTTACTTACTGAGCATTATTTTAGTGCTCACCCCGTTGTTTTCCTATGTTTTGCAGGATCTAGGTGAGGACACGGTCGGATGGACGTCGGCACGCGAGGAGAAGCGGTTACACTGTCTATTATGTTTTTGATGACTTTTGTACACATTATAATTTTGTGTAAAAATGTATATGTTGTAAAGAATATATATGAACATATATATGTAATAAAAAGAAAAAACTTGGGCCCAATTTCTTTATATTATTTTATATGTATTTCATTATGTGTAACTTAAGTTGAAAGTGGCTATTACATTTTTGGTATCAGAGCCGAGATTTTTGGGATTTGACAGTGTGTCATTCTTCTCGCTATGACGTCCGATAGCCGACTATGTAAGTTAATTCTTTCCTTACTTTAAGTGTTCTTTTGAATTGATCAAGTATGGTTATTTTGTAGATGAGGCGTAGTACCAGAAGGAAGGGTAAGAGTGTGATGATTGAGGGAGAATCCTCCGACCCACCAGAATTGACTCCCCCTACCCTTGATGAGATGAGGATTCGAGCCATTGTATAGCAGGTTTTAGCGGAGAGTCAGGGGAGAGTTGTTCAGGAGAGAACCGAGACTCCCAGTAGAGTACCGTCTCCAAGACAAGAGCGAGAAGGGCCGGTACCTCAGCCAGTACAGACTCGGGGTGATCCGATTCAGGGGCTTGTAAATCAGTACTAGTCGCCAGTATTTAGGGGTACAAGGGACCCGCTAGAGGCAAAGGAGTGGTTTAAGTCTGTAGAGTGGATGGTGGCACTGTTTCTCCTGAATGATAGAGAGAGGATCAGATATGCTAGTTTCTTGTTTAAGGGAGATGCCCGAATATGGTGGGAATTAATGGAGGAGACTCATGATATAGCCTCGATGACCTGGAAAATTCAAAAGGTTGTTTGAGGTTGAGTATTGAACAGAAGATCGAGTGCATGAGAAAGTTCAAGAGTTTATTCACCTAAAGCAGGGAACTAGTACTGTGAAGGAATATTCAGTAAGATTCAACTCCCTTGCTCGCTTCGCACCCGGAATAGTGTATACACCGGAGTTAAGGAGAGACAAGTTTGTACAGGGTTGAGATCAGATATTGCTCGAGATGTAATGACAGGAGCTGAGCCCCTATACTACAGTGAAGCTCTGCACGGGCTTTAAGGGCAGAGATCTATGTGAACAAATACATTGCAGAAGGGTTGGCTCTAACAGTCCTAGTGAGCCATCCACACCTTGTGAGGGAGAGGTAGATGTCACAAAGAACAGAGAAGTAAAGGCCAGAAAGAAGTTTCAACCAAGGAAGAATAGGAGAGATCGGCAGTACAAGCGGCCCAGGACAAAAGGGTTTCCCCTTCGTGCAAGTGTGGGAAGAACCATCCAGGGAGTGTGTTTTAGGGATCAAAACGTGTGTTACAGGTGCCGACAGCCAGGGCATATGTAGAGGGATTGTAAGCCCCCCTTCCACCGACGGCTCAGATCCCTAGAGGTACAAATGCCAGGGTATTTACAGTGGCACAGGGTAAGGCCGAGGCCAGTCCATCAGCCGTAATTGGTCAGTTGTTATTTCATAATGTTCCTTTATATGCTTAATTGATTCTGGAGCCACCCATTCTTTATATCTCATGGAATGATAGAGAGATTAAATTTGCAACCTGTTAGAGTGAGTCAACCCATTAAAATAGAGTTGCCGATGGAGTTAGTGTGTTGACTCAAGAGATGTTACTGGGAGAATCTGTGGTGATCCATGGTCGAGAGTTGGTAGTTGACTTATGTCTTCGATATGCCCGACTTTGATGTAATTTTGGTATGGATTTCCTAGGGAGGCATGGAGTAGAATGATTGTCGGAAAAAGAAAGCGAGATTAATCCGATAATGGAGATAAGTTTAGTTGGAGGGACCATCAGCTGAGTATGTTGATCAGTAGTGTAAAGCTAGGAAGATGTTGAGAAATGGTGTTCGGATCATTGCTCATGTAGTACAGAGTGGTGATGTTCCACAGTCAGAAATCAGAGGTGCCGATAGTTCGAGAATTTCTGGATTGTTTTCAGAAGATTAACCGGTTACCGCGGAAAGAGAGGTTGAGTAGTATTGAACTTGCACCAGGAACAGCACCTATATCTAAAGCCCCTTACCGAAGGGCCCAGCAGAGCTCAAGAATTAAAGAAACAACTCCAGGAGCTTTTAGAAAGGCTTATCCGACTGAGTCATCTTTCTGGGGAGCCCCAATTGTTGTGAAGAAGAAAGACGGATCACTGGATGTGCATTGATTATAGAGAATTGAATAAGATGATAGTGAAGAATAAGTACCCGCTACCTCGAATAGATGACTTATTGATCAGTTGAAGGGAGCAGCGGTGTTTTCCAAGATTGATTTAAGGTCAGGGTACCATCAGGTAAGAGTGGCTGAGCAGGATGTGCTAAGAGCTTTCCGTACAAGGTATGGGCACTATGAGTTTGTAGTGATGCCGTTTGGTTTAACTAATGCCCCAGCGTCTTTATGGACTTAATGAAGGGTTTCATGATTGTTTGGATCAATTCATAGTGTTTTATAGAGATATCCTGGTTACTCTAAGCGAGAGAGAGAGCATGAGGAACATTTGAGAATAGTGTTGCAACGGTTGAGAGAAAGCAGTTGTATGCAAAATTTTGAAGTGTGAGTTTGGTCGATCAAGTGGTATTTCTGGGCCATACGGGGTCGAAGGAAGGGATTTCAGTAGATCCGAGCAAGATACAAGCAATCCTTGAATGGCAGAGGCCGAAGACAGTATAAGGAGGTCTGAAGTTTCTTAGGCCTGGCAGGTTACTACAGACGATTTGTTGAAGGGTTCGCCCAGTTGGCTAAACCATGACAGCTCTACCAAACAGAAGACTCCTTTTATTTGGTTAGAAGCTTGTGAGGAATGTTTCCAAAGTTAAAGAAGAGGTTAACAACAGCTCCAGTGTTGGTGTTGCCTCAGGAGGGTGTAGATATGATATTTATACGGATGCCTCTTTGCAAGGACTGGTGCTGTGTTAATGTAGTTAGGTGGGTAATAGACTATGCCTTCGGCAATTGAAAAAGTATGAGACGAGATACCCTACGCATGACCTAGAATTAGCAGCCGTGGTCTTCGCTTTAAAGATTGGAGGCATTATCTTTATGGTGCCAAGAGTAATATCTACACGATCACAAGAGTTTAAAGTACTTCTCACTCAAAAGGAGTTGAATATGAGACAGAGAGGTGGTTAGAGTGGTTAAGGATTATGAGTGTGGATTAAGTATCAACCGGGGAAAGCCAACGTAGTAGCTGACGCCTTGAGTAGAAAAGCTTGTTTATCCGGCTCATTAGGCAGAAAGAGTTGATAGAGTTGTGTAAAGAGCAAATTGAAGTGATTCCGGGAAGGATTGCCAGGTTAGAGGTCCAGTCTACCTTACGAGAAAGTCAAAGTTAACTAAGTGGTTGATGAGTGGTGTCAGAGAATAGTTAGCAAAAGCATGAGGGCAAGGTAACAGAGTTCCACTTACGGGATGGTGTTCTCTATTTCAGGAATGGTTGTGTATCCCTCAAAATGATGAGTTGAAGAAGAGAATACTTACAGAGGCTCATGACACACCATACACTGCTCATCCTGGAGCAACCAAGATGTACAAGATGTAAAGAAAAGCTATGGTGGCCAGGTATGAAGAAGGATATCGCAGAATTTGTAGCTAAATGTCTGACTTGCAACTGGTAAAAGCAGAACACAAAGGCCATCAGGGTGCTTCATCCACTTAGTATTCCAGAATGGAAATGGGAGCATTCGATGGATTTTATCACAGGTCTCCTAGAGTTCAGAGAGGTTATAATGCTATTTGGGTGATTGTGGATAGATTAAATAAGTCCGCCATTTCCTTCCAGTAAAGGAAAGTACCACCTCAGATCAGTGGGTCAGATTACATGAAAGAGATAGTTAGATTACACGGTGTGCCCAAAACAATAGTGTCAGACAGGGATTCGAGATTTGTTTAGCTTTTTGGACTAGTTTGCAGAGAAATTTGGGTACCGTTTGGCATTCAGTACAGCCTATCATCCTCAGACAGATGGCCAAACAGAGAGAGAACGAATCAAGTGCTTGAGGACATGTTGAGAGCCTACTGTATGGACTATAAAATGACTTGGCATGAAATGTTACCTTTAGTGGAGTTTGCCTATAACAACAGCTATCAGTCTACAATAAAATGGCACCTTACGAGGCTTTGTATGGTAGACGATGTAGGTCTCCACTACATTGGGATGAGATCGGCAAAAAGAGTGAGTTGGTACAGCTCTTGGGCCAGAAATGACTCAGAAAATGATAGAGGAGTGTAAGATTAATGAAACAGAATGAAGCAAGCCCAAGACAGACAGAAGAGTTATGCCGACACTTAAAGAGAAAAGAAGTGGAGTTCCAAGTGGGTGATAAGGTATTTTTGAAAGTTTCCCCTTATAACGAGTAATACGCTTCGGGAATAAAGGAAAGTTAGCACCAAGATATATGGTCCATTTGAGGTATTGCCACGAATTGGAAAAGTTGCCTACAGATTGGCACACCACCTTGTATGGACAAGGTACATGATGTCTTCCATGTCTCAATGCTACGAAAGTATGTAAGTGACCCCTCCCATCTTGAGCTTAGAAGATGTTGATCTCGTAGAGAATCTTGTGTATGAGGAGCGCCCTGTACAGATTTTAGATCGGAGGATTAAAGAACTCGTAAAAAGAGTGTTCCACTAGTGAAGGTTCTTTGGAGGAATACAAAGTAGAGGAGGCCACATGGGAGACGGAACAAGACTGCAGAATAGGTACCCGAGTTATCGTGTGAATTTCGAGGACGAAATTCTTTTTAAGGGGGGAGAATTGAATATCCCACTTGAGGTACGGATTTAGATTTGTTACTAGTTAAAAGTTTACTGTTTTAGTTTCAATTGAGTTGGTTGATTGGCTGTCTTGAAAATGGTTGAATTTTGATGAAGTTTGGAAATCCAATCTTCGCCGGGGCGAAGAAGAAGCTTCGCCACGGGAGGAGGAGCTGCACCCACGAGTAGGTTCTACCCTGTTTCGCGTGGGGCGACAGAAAGTTCTTCGCGCCGACGACGAGCTAATAAAAGTTTCTTGAGTTTTCTAGAGAATTCTTCTTTTGGGGCACAATGACCATTCTACCCCTAATTAGTAGGAAAAGTGGGGAGTAAAATGTAAGGAAATTTAGTAGAGATTGTGTTTGGATGGGGGTGTAGTTGTAAAGAATCAAAGGATATAGATGAAATTTCTAAGGAAGGGCAAGGGCAAAATGGGAAAGGATGCTATAATATGAGCTAAAAAAGAGTTGAAGTGCAGAGAAACTCTTTATTCATTCATTCCACCGCCTCTTCATTTGCCTAATTTCTCTCAATTTCTCCATCCAATCTTCCAAGATTTCCAAGGGATTAAGAGAGCTTTTGAGTAAATTTGAGTAGAGATTCATCTAAAGCATCCTAAGGTAAGGATTCATGCTTTAGATGTGAGTTTTCTTATAGTATAGTGAAGTCTTATTTAGGTGTTCTTGTGTTGTTTTGAGTTGTAGAGAGAAGACAAGACAACAAAGGAAAGGAAAAGTGGCTAAAGAAGTCACCTTTCCACAAGGTAAGTAAATCCTACCAACTTGAGTTTGCTAAGTTTTGAGTAGAGATGTAGAGATTGAATAGAGATGTATGTTGTATAAGTATGTTATGTGTTGAGATTAGAATTGAGTTGGATGAATATGTATTATGGGAAGTGTTTTTGATGGTGGATGAGAAATGGAATTTGAGATGAGTTTGAGAGAGTGTGTGAACCTATTTGGAAGGGCTTTTCTTGGCAGGGATTATGAGTATATGAGGGAGTTTTTCCCATTTTGGATGGTTAGAGAATGAAGTATAGTAGTAATTTTAGTAGAGTGTTTTTATGCACATGAGTTGCTTGATGAAAGCCTAGGTGAAATTGCCCTGTCACTGCCGTGACTTTCTAAGTAACTTTTGGGCATCTTACGGGTTGAACTGGGCTGAGACCAAAACATAGAAGTTATAGCCCTGTTTCTAAGCTTTAAAGCGAGCCAAAATCGTAGCAATCTGAGGTGTATAATGGAAGTTATGGCCTTTTTAGTGTGACCTGTGCAGAATGACTGTTTTGAGGAAATCTTGTATTGGCATTTCATAAGTGCATAGTGAGCATGAGCTATCTATACACATTTGTTTATACACTCAAGAAGTAGTTTGAGATATAGTAAGAGAAGGAATAGAGTAGGTGTGTGATGGGGAACCCTGAGTAATGGGTAGAGTATTCCCGCATGTATGCCGCATTGAGAGAGCGACATGAGTATGAGATAGAGAAGTGGTGTAGCCCGTGAGAGTGCAGGGGATGAGGGCTATACCCGAGTACCCGAGAGAGAGATTATACACTCATGTGGCCAGGGTTCGAATCCATGCATAAACCGGTCCGATCGGCTAGAACGAGTAGAGGTCATGTAGAGTGGGAGCGAGTCCCAGCCGTGCCCTGGTAAGATGGGGTCGTGACTTATTAAAGAATTAATAGAAAAGATTTCTAAGAAGAGAGAGAGAGAAGTACCAAAGAGAAATTGAATGAGAAGTTGTAAGGAAAGAATTAGAGAGAGAGAGTTACGGGGATAGATGAGTAGAGGATTTACTACTGAGCATTATTTTAGTGCTCACCCCGTTGTTTTCCTACGTTTTGCAGGATCTAGGTGAGGACACGGTCGGATGGACGTCGGCGCGCGAGGAGAAGCGGTTACACTGTCTATTTGTTTTTGATGACTTTTGTACCAAATATAATTTGTGAAAAATGTATATGTTGTAAAGATATACTATGTAATAAAAAGAAAAAATTTGGGCCCAATTTCTTTATATTATTTTATAGTATTTCATTATGAGTAATTGAGTAGAAAGTGGCTATTACCAACTCACCTCTCAACGTTTCTCCACTATTTCTCTTTATTACTACAAACTAGGTAGCAAAATAGGAATATTTTTTATTTTTTTCTGTTTTGAAAAAGAATGAGTACATTTTATGCTGCATCATTTCATGGTTGTGTTTATGAGTGACTGCGTTTTACGCTCCATCTCGACTCACCACATACCTTTCTTTTCTTTTTCCTATTTGCTTAAACCCAAATTTAGGACTAGCTAAGAGAAACAATTATTATTTATCTTTAGGGTTGTTATACACTCCCCAATCATGCTTCGTCACCAAGTTCAACACAACTATCAAGAAATATTGTTTCAAACTACAAAGATTCAAATCGATTAACTCTATTTTTTGAAAATTGCCAACATCTAAGTCAAGGAATATACTCAATAACAAAGTCAAGTTACTATTTATGCATCACTAGACGTCAAAGAAATGACTTAAATCATAAACCTTCCTAAAAACAAAAACAATTTTTTTTTTTCTTTTAACAAATTAAAACACACATAAACCCGTCCCTACACTTAAGGCTAACATTGTCCCCAAGTAAGATAAAATGCAAAGAAGAGGCAAAAATAACCAAAATTTAAAATGCGAGAATAAGAAAACAAACTCCCCTGGGTTGCCTCCAGCAACGCCTTTGTTTTGTCGTGGCTCGACTCAAGGCTGTCCTCTTCAAACAGTATAAATCGGATCCTCAAGGTCCAATCTTGCCACATTTTCTCTTGAAAACCTAATAGAAAGTCTAAGTCTATGGCCATTCACCTTGAAAACTTTGGAAGTTGCTAAACTTTGAATTTCAATGCACATGAGGAAAAACATTAGTAACACAAAAAATCCAATCCAAGAGAGCGCAACTACCCAGAAACAAACGAGCCGTAAATGGTATAGAAAGACTTTTTGACCAACTTTAAACCTCTTCTAGAGATCATTGTCATGAAAAGCCTTCGTCTTTTCTGTAGATCCTTGCACTCTCATAAGCATCATTGCGAATTTCTCTAACTCTGTAGTTGCAACTTCCTGTGTTCTCCATCAAGTTCAAAAACTTCCTGTGCTAATTAATCAATCACATCAATAGAATAAACAGGATTTTCATCATCATCAGGATATTTCATGGCATCATAAATATTAAACTTAACAATTTGACCATCAAATTCCATGGTAAGTATGCCACTATGAACATCTATCTTAGTCTTGGATGTTTTTAAGAAAGGTCTTCCTAACAAAATTGGAGAAGTATGTGATCACCATTTCCTATCAAGAAACTAGAAATCAGTAAGGAAAACTAAGTCATTAACTTGTACCAGAATATCCTCAACTACACCCTTAGGATAGGCATTTGATCTATTAGCCAATTGAATCACACACATAGTTTTATCAAAGGTCCAAGTTTCAAAGAAGCATATATAGAATATGGATGACATTTATAGAAGCTCCTAAATCTATTCGGCCTTCTCAAACATAGTGTTACTATAATACAAGGGATAGTAAACATACCTGGATCTTTGCACTAACTGGTAGTTTTCTCTGAATCATTGCAAAAAACTTCTTCCTACTCCACCTTTCACACCCTTAAGTTTCTGTTTCCTCTTAGTTGTACACAGTTCTTTCAAGAATTTAGATAACGAGGTACTGGTTAATAGCATTAAAAGTGGAATATTTACCTTGCATCTACGAAAAGTCTTATAAAAATCTCTGTTTTGTTCATCTTTTCTAGATTCTGCCAAAGCTTGAGGAAACGAAGGTATGGTTTATAATGGACCGAGGTGGAAACTTACTCTTAGGAACACCATCGTCGTTGGGGACGTTCCTGTCTACAATGATGTTTTTCTCTTTTCTTCCTTCAATGATGCAGGGGCTGCCTTTATTGGAATCTCAACCTCTTTACCACTTCTCAAGACGATCGCACTTGCATTTTCTCTGGATTTACCACGTTTGAGAGGATATTTCCCCGAACTTTGTGCCTCCAGCTTACTTATTGCGGTTGCCATCTGGCCATCTGATTCTCCAAACTTTGAACACTCTCGCTCGTCTCTGTTGAATGCAAAGTAATAGTGGCAAGAGACGTAACAAATCTTCTAAAGACATACCAGAATTAGAATTTTGGCCGATTGTTGTCTAGGGGAGTATGGCTACTTATATGCTGGTAACTTGGGCGGGTTTGAGTCACGGCTAATTACTTGTGGATTCCATAGCCAAGATTAGGGTGATCCCTTAATCCTGAGTTATATGTGCTCAAATAGGGATCGTACTTCCTTGCAGTTGTCCAGGAAAACCACCTGTGCATTCACTTGCTCAATAGACTCCTCTTGAGAGGGGGCACATATCAGTTGGATGCTACTACCGAACAAATCCACAAGCCTTCACTGTTTGCATATTAGCTCAGCCATTTGACGAACAAGAGAAGTTAGACTGAGATTGTTGTTCAAGGGAAGAAATATTTACCTCATTATTCTAGAAGGAAGGTCAGCCTAGTGCCAAATTGTTGAGAATTGGCTGCCATATTTGCAATCAAGTTCCTCGTGGCCTCGGGAGTTTTATCACCAAAGCTCTCCACTAGCAGCACAATCATGCTCCTATCAGTGTATAGAAGGCCATAGAAGTACTAGATAAGTAGCTGCTCACTAATCTGATGATGGGGGCAGCTTGCACATAATTTCTTAAATGTTCCCGTATTCATGTAGGACTCTCTGTTGTGCTGCTTACACCACAAATTTCTTTCTGAATGTTGGCTGCCCTTGAAGCTAGGAAATATTCTCAGAAACAACTCTTTTGTTCATGTGGTTATAGTCCTGAAGGGTAGATAATAGAGCCAATCCTTAGCCGAATCCTTCAAAGAAAACGAAAAGGCTCTTAATGAATTTGCTTTCAGTCACCCCGTAGGTTTCATCTCGTGCAAACCACATGAAGCTTTAAATGCTTTTGAGGATCTTCACCTGCAAGGCCATGAAAAGTGGGCAAAGAAGTATTAGTCCAGATTTAATTCAAAAGTAGTAGCAGCATCTAAAGTAGGGAAAGTTATGCATAAAGGTGCTTGATTCAAACCAAGGGCAGCAAACTCTTTCAAAGTTCGATTTCCAGCCATGACTTCCTCTCTTTAAATCAGAGTTGTAGCAAATTGGAATCAAAAACCAAATTGCTTTCCTCAGAATTTCTCCGAGCTTCCCTCCTTAACCTGCGCAAAGTCTCTCATTTTCGGGTCGAATGTTAAATCGCCAAGATGAGAGGACTGGTCATAAAACACAGAAAATTTATACAAGAAATAAATGACAAATAATGAAAAACCAACCAGAAAATAAAAAAAAAAATTATTAATTTTTTTTTTCTTTTTAGGACAGAACACAAAAACTCTATCAAAACATGTGTTTTTGGCCTCAAGAGGTGGGGCGTAATGCTCATAATTTCGTTTTCTTCGAACGGGGTACTCGCAGACGATCTTAATTCACCAAAATTTCTTATGAATAGTACAACTGTTCATCCGGAATAGTATAATGTTCACAATTTTTTTTTTTCGTAAAATAAAAAAACAAACAACAAAACGAAATAAGAATCACAAAAAAAAAAAAAAAAAAAAATCAACTACAATCACTCCCCGACAATGGCGCCAAAATCTAGTGTGCTGTCGAGGCACCCAGAAATAAAACCCTAAAAAATAATGTAGTAGCGTGAGTAAGGATCGTTCCCACGGAGAGTGTCTAGCCAAGTTTAATGTTACATGAACAAGGCTAGGGGGTTTGAGTAAAAAAAGAAACACTTTCAGGAAAAGCAATTCAACCTAAATTATCAAAATCAATCAAATAACGAAACTTGGTCTAAGTCAACATCTACCATCGGAATCTTACAACTGATCATTGATGCAAAAATAAATCAATTCTTACTTTGAGTATTCACGTTGGAACTATTTCCTATCTCTCCTTAGTTGTAGTAATTAGGAAACAAGCGATCCAATTAATCTTAATACTAAACAACCCTAGACAGCGCTAAGGTTTAATCTATGGCGCGCTTAAGAGCTAGAGAGATAGGTGAAGCTAACAGCACAAACACAGGCGGTTGTATTTAATTAGTTGAATGTCTTTCTTAAGATTTAATAATCCTGACGCAGCAAACTCTTAAACCTTAATTACTTCACAAGTTAAAGGGATCAAACAATTATGATTTGATATCACTTAGTAGTAGATGCAACAAATAATAAACTAGTAGGCCTCCTAGTAATTAAACGAAACAATCATGACAATATTAAGAAGAACATCCAATACTCAAACATAAATTTAACACCA
Organism: Pistacia vera; assembly: GCF_008641045.1. Classification (NCBI taxonomy): domain Eukaryota; kingdom Viridiplantae; phylum Streptophyta; class Magnoliopsida; order Sapindales; family Anacardiaceae; genus Pistacia; species Pistacia vera. The sequence goes on along the minus strand of NW_022195433.1, from coordinate 47,397 downwards.
AAACATTAGATTAGATCTCATAGTTTTATGATTCCGAGGTCTTTGTTTCCTTCGACAAGTATGAAAATTAGCCACTACATGGCCATCACGAAAATCAAAAGAGAAAATTGCAAAAGAGAGGAAGAGGCGTGTGTGTTTTTTTTCCAATCTGATTCATCTCTCCTCTCTAAAGATACTAATTCAAATTGAAGTATTTGAATTTACTAAATCTCCTCAAAATGTCTAAATCCTATAATAACATTATATCTAATCTGATTCTAATTAATTGAAAATAAAATAGGAAAGTGGTGAGTCCAGCTGTAACTTGCGTGCAACAGGTCTTCAAATCTTCTATAATAAAACTGCCTATTTGAATTGCACGACAAGGCGGAATGTTCTAGAACGTCAGCAGTGCAGGTGTGTCAACTTCAAGCCGATTACAACCTTGATGCAGCGAGTATCTCTCAAACTCAAAACATAAAAGCTGTAGATCTCTTCTTAGAGTCCCAGCACTTTTGAATCATCTAATCAGAGCTCGTATGAGAGATTTATTTGCAGATTACAAGCGATGTCAAAACTATCCAAATTCACCTAATTAGTTCCGTTTTACATAACGCCTCCATTTGCGTCCTAAATCAAAATAGAAAATAATGAGTACATTTAGGCAACAATAAGATAAAAGACTCAAAATTAAGGGGGGTAATATGACATTTTGCATTCTCATCAGTTGCAGAGTGGTTTAAGCAAAGATCAGAGGCTACTGCGGCTAGGCAGCTCTTGAACTGTCTGACACATTTCATGTATTTTAAGGCAATTCATTACTTTGTTTTTAGAGCTGATATTTTATTCATTGAATTGAACTTTTATACGATTGCATTGATATGGTTGTTGAATTATAGCTAATTTGAGTTTTAGGTGTTGCTCTTGTTGGCGGCTAAGTGAATGAATGAAAGAAAGCATGGATCTAGAAGTAAAGAATTTGGGATTTGTGAATAGATATTTTGTTCACTTGATTAAATTTGATTGATGCATCTAGCTATAATGTCAATATTTATTAGTAACCAAGGTTTTCATGTGGGTTTCATGAATTGCGTGAGATTGGTATGATGTTAATTACATTAATTAGATAACAGAAGTTTTATGAAATCAAGTTACGTGCTTCATGTTCTTATTCTTTCATGGCTACGGTAGATTTTCAATTTCATAATGTACTGAATAGAATGAAGATTAGGTGGCAGTATTTTGTTTTTGCATCGGTACTCACCATGGTGCTTAAGGAAATGAGTCAAGAATGAGTTAAAAGTGGAAACATGAATACTTATTTATAGGGGCGATCCAAAAAATTTCTGTTAGGGTGGGCCAAAAATAAAAACTAATTTCACATAATATTTTTTGTCATTAATTATTCTGTTAGGGTGGGCCGCAAATAAAAATTGTACAATATAATTTTTTTGTTTTTAATATGGCCACCCTCAACTAGAGTAGCATCGCCCCGTATTTAAGTGGCATGTCGGGTTAGTTTGTGTTGTAATCAAATTTTAATGCTGAATTTAATTATTGGGGTTCAAAATGAAGTGTTATGCTTATACACCTCAGCCTCATGAAAAAACCAATCATTAATACAAAGCCCGCTTCAATTTTTGATTTTGTCACATTTGCACCATTTAGTTTATTCAAGGAAGTGTGAGGCAATTTAGATACCTCTGGAACAAATGCTCTGGACACGGGTAGCTCTACCTTGTATGGAATCCATCTCAGAAGGGTAAGTAGTTACTTTCTTTTATTTTGTTACGAGGTTACACTGTTAATGGGACGAGGGCAATGAAAGGGTATTTCATTGGCACAATGATAGGTATCACACATATTATACTCAGCGTAAATGAAAACTTAGCACCTATGAAAAATAAAACATCATCAAGTGCTGCTTTGGAAATGGTATTTCTACTTAAAAGTTTGGTGTAAGCTAGATGATCAAAATGAGCTAAAAACAAGGTCATTATTATGTAAAATAATTTTTGAGATGCTTCTTTCGCAGGTGTTCAGCATAGTGCCATGGAGTTAAGGCCCAACTCCCAGCTACTAGCTCATACACTCTATTATTACAGTTTATGTTCTATTGGGTTTTTTATTTTATCATATATGTATGTTGGAAGTAAATTTGAGATATTTGATGATAAAATGATTGCCCATCTGTGTTTTTTTGTGTGGGAACACTGCTAGTTAAATTTAAGATATTTGTATAAGAAAATTTTATGCACCTCCATGAATATATAGGTTTGTGTTTTCTCCTTGGTGACATTTTTTATAGGTAATGTTAAGAAGCTATACTTCAATTTCATTCTACTGCAGTTTGAGCTTGGGCCAGGTGTAGAGGTAAGTCAACAAGTGTAGGAACATTCCTATGTGCTAGCTAGAGATCTAGACATATCAAACTATAAAGAAACAAAAAGGATATCCCCAAAATGTGGATCTTCCACTTGTACTACCTAAGAGAAAGAAGAATCCTTTTCCATTCCATAAGAGAGATACGCGGCGGCTGCAAGTAATGTTCTAAAAACCGGACCAGACCGGCGTGTTTTAGTTCACTAAGATATAAAAACTGATATTTTCAATTGAACCATTTTACACTGCGGTTGGACAGGTGAAACAGTATTAGATAGCTGGTCCAACTAGACCGGAGGGAAAACCGGTTCATAATTAAAAATCCCTAATAGGCTAAAACCAAAAGCGTCTAAATCTTCTCATCTCATCTTATCCTCTTCATCTCTTCTCGGTCACCTTCGTTAACGTGACGGCCAACCTCTATTCATCTTCAAGAGTTCGAGATTTCTAGCTTATTTCTTCTCCAATTCTCCTCGCCGTGCCTGAAAACTGTCGACTGACCAGTTGATCATCTTCAACTTCATTCTGTGAGATGGGTGCTTCTTGTCTTGTAAGTTGTAACCTCTAGGTGCTTGCTGTCCTGTATAGCTCTTACTGCCCTCATCCAAGCAACTTTTGTATTTTAATCTCTGTATTTTTTTGTGGTTGTTCTTTGGGTTTTTTTTTCTTTGACATATATTTGTTACATGGGTTTCTTGATTTTTAATTATTTAGTTGATGGTAGGGATGGGTTGGGTGGGGAATGGTGGTAGAAGTGGCTTGGTGTGGGGCTGTGATGCTGATGAGGTAGGTCTTGTGGCTTTGGTTGTGGCTGTTGTGTTGATTTGGTATTAAGTATTGCCTTGGTTTTTTATTAAGAGTTGTAATGGTAGCTTGCTTGTATCGGGGAAAGGTGGGGTTTGGGAAAAAGATAGAAGAAATTTTTTTTCTGAAGTCAAGTGAATAAGGTAAGGTGAAAGGTGGTTTTATTTAATGGTTGATTTGCACGTCGGTAGAAGTGAATGAAGATGAGACCTTTCATCTTGGAGTTGGGAATAATACAATTTTAATATTTTATTTGTCATATCAAATTTTATTAGCATTGATTCTTAGCCACCAGACTCTTCACGCGAATGCCTAGATCACGGGGGTTGTTGTCAAATCTGCAAGGACGCATTAATAAATTTACAAGGATGTTTTTGCTAGACAAAACCTTCAGGGGCTAATGTGTAATAACTAATGTCACCGGTCCGATCGGATAGCACGGTCAACTGGAATTGGACCCTTGAATGGGTCAAGGCCGACTCGGTTTTTAGGAACATTGGCTACAAGGAAGGACAAAAAACTGTAGAAAGGGGTATAGAGAAGCCCCTGAAGCTCCAAAGAATGGAATACTTGTTCCTCAATTCGTCCCCATGCTTATGAAGTATAGATGCCTGCAAAAGTTTGATCAAAGGCTTGCACAACTGTTTGCATGTCATTCCTGTTTATGGTTGTAGGTAAGTTGGACTTAAATATACCCAGAGACTCTTAATTCATTTTGCAGTTCACAGTGTTGACCTGTATCTTAAAAAATTGATGTCATTGTACTTCGACAATGAGTGCTCAAAAATTCGTGTTGCCTAGAGTGGTCACCACATTAGAACTGCCATGGTGCAACCACTAAATGCGTCAAAGTTTTCACACAGGGTCAGGGTTTCGTTGATCATGTACTTGTCCCAATGTTTAAAAAAAAATTTGCTTGACAGTTTAGACTATCAAGGACGAAAAAATTATTATTAATAAATTTAATTATTGTTATTATATATTCAATTATTTATTTATTTATTTGTTAAAAACTCTTGACAATTTGAAGACTATCAAGGATAGGTTAAAATTCGGCCAAATTCTTGACATGTTATAATTGTCAAGAATTCTTGACAGTTCAAAAATGGTCACCACCCTTTCTTGATGGGGGCTTCAATGACGGGTGAAAATTTGTCAAGAAAACCCGTTCTGATAGTTATTACCCGTCAAGAAAGGGGGTTTTTCTAGTAGTGATTTTCCAACTTTCTGCAATGAACAATGAATCTTCTTCACAAGCTCAAGAGTTGTAAAACTCTTTCCAAGATCTTTGAGATCATTTATCAAGTTGGATAATCTTATACATGTCGGTGATGTTTTGCGGTTTCATCTCAGACAACTCATAATGTGGAATAGCATCTCTTTTGATTCTTTCAATGACGTTCCTTCATGAGTGGTTTGAAGAATGTCCCAAGCATGCTTAGCTGTTCCACATGCCGAAACTCTTCCAAACTATATAGAATCAGAGAACAAAACAAGATGTTAAGTGATTTATCATTTCGATTCATTTTTTTCATCTTCAGCCATATAATGTGTCTTCATCTTTAGCAAGGCCCTTTCCCTTGCTCAACTATTTTCCACAGTGTAATAGTCTTAGATCTAATGTGGAGTCGTATTTTACTTCTCCATGTGTGTAGTGTAGGGACCGTGTCGTGACAAGCGCGGAATAACCAAAATTTATTCTTTGCCATGGCACGATTTGTAGGAAACGATCATACATGGTAGCGGAAATAAAAATTATTACATCATAGATCGTTCCTTAGAACAAAGATTAAGGCACAAATTTACGTTTAACATATTAAAGATCTGCAGAAAAATCAGTTTAGAGTTTAAGAAATCGTACGCACGTTTGGAGGCTCCTCCAACTGTCTCTAAACGGATTTTGCTACCGACCAGGAGTAGGATCGACCCAATGTAGTCGACACGAAGATAACCCCAAAGAACTAAAGAGGGATTTGCTAGATCCTTTTAGCCTTAAGAACAAGAAGAAATCAAAAGATATTTGATTCAAGCAAAAAAGGCAAAAAGGCGTGGGAGAGAAGGGGTTGGAATTTTTAGTCTAAAAATTAAATGAAAATCTTATTTTAATTCACAAAGTGTTGCACTTATATAGTGCACACTTTGCCCTATTCCATCATGGAATGGGCTTAGGCACCACCCAAACACCCCTTGTATCCAAACAACCCATTTAGATCTTTTTAATTAATTATCATTATCTCAATGAAATTCAATTAATATATATATATATTTTAATATAAATTTATTAACATTTAACAATAATGATAATTATTTAAATATATGCGAACACATATTTAAACGTAATCTCACTTATTATTTTAATATCAAATTAAATAAATGCTACGACCTCAGCAAATTTAATTGCACTATGAAGTTACCAAAATACCATTTTGCCTAAAAAGATGAAAACGCCCTTCTTATAAACTGGTGGTGTGCTATCGTAGGAAACCAAGATTAAAAACTAAAAAAACATGTAGTAGTGTGAGTAAGGATTGTTCCGGAGAGGGTCTAACCGAATTTATGTTATGTGAACAAGGCTGGGGGGTTTGAGTAAAAAGAAACAATTTCAGGGAAAAGCAATTCAAATTAAGTTATCGAAATCAATCAAAATAACGAACCTTGGTCTAAGTCAACATCCACCATCAGAATCTTACAACTGATCACTGATGCAAGTATATATCGATTCATATTTTGAGTATTCACCATTGGAACTATTTTCCTATCTCTCCTTAGTTTTAGTTAATTAGGAAACAAGCGATCCAAATAATCTTACTACTAAACACCCTAGACAAGGGCTAAAGGTTTAATCTAGTGGCAGGCTTAAGAACTGGAGAGATCGGTGAAGCTTAACAACACAAACACAAGTGGCTGTATTTAATTTAGTTGAATGTTCTTCTTAAGATTTATAATTCCTGACGCAGCAAACTCTTAAACCTAATTACTTCACAAGTTAAAGGGATCAAACAATACGGATTTGATATCTAACTTAGTAATAGATTGCAACAAATAATAAACTAGTAGGCTCTAGTAATTAAATGCAACAATCATGACAATATGCATGAAGAACATCCAATATCAAAACATAAATTGAACAAAAAAATTAGATAGATCTCAGTTTTATTGATTCCGAGGTCTCCGTTTCCTTCGACCAAGTTATGAAAATTAGCCGCTCATGGCCATCACGAAAATCAAAAGAGAAAATTGCAGAATAGAGAAGAGAGGCGTGGTGTTTCCTCAATCTGATCTCTCTCTCCTCTTAAGATATTCAATTCAGTATTTGAATTCTACTAAATCTCCTAAAAATATTCTAATATCTAAAAAAAATTTATCCTAATCTGATTCTGATTAATTGAAAATAAAATAAAGTCCTAAAATAAAATAGGAAAGTGGTGTGTCCAGCTGTAACTTGCGTGCAACGGTCTTCAAATCTTCCAATAATAAACGCCTATTTGAATTGCATGACAAGACGGAATGTTCTAGAACGTCGGCAGTGCAGGTGCGTCAACTTCAAGCCCGATTATAACCTTGATGCAGCGAGTATTCTCTTCAAATCAATGAAAGTTGTAGATCTCTTCTTAGGGTCCACATCATTTTGAATCATCTCAATCAGAGCTCGGATGAGAGAGTTATGCCAAGATATGAAGCGATGTCAAAACTGTTCGAATTCACCTAATTAGTTCAGTTTTGCATTTAACGCCGCATTTGCATCCTAAATCAAAATAGAATAATAATGAGTACATTTAGGCAACAAATAAGTATAAAGACTAGACATTAAGGCGGTAAATATGACATTTTGCATCTCATCAAAATCCCCACACTTAGCTTTTGCACATCCTCGGGCAAATAATTGAAACAAACACTACATCAAGTCAATCAAGAACACATCATGATGCATAAGCAACAATATTTAATCCATGCATTCATACCTAACTTAGGCAGCAACAAAATAAAATAAAGTAGAGTTAATGACATTCATCTCTTCATCATTTTCCACAAGTACTCTCAATCAGTCAATGCAAACAAGGAAACTAATCACAACCAATTCAGTACAACTCACCCTCTCAATTTCCTCAACTGTTTCTCTTTACTACAAACTAGGTAGCAAACTAGGGATTTTTTTTTTTTTTTTTTTTCTGTTTTTGAAAAAGAATGAGTGCAATTTTATGCTCCATCTCATTTCATGGTTGTGTTTATGA
>NW_022195433.1:0-35000 GCF_008641045.1 Pistacia vera | reverse complement strand
ACCTACAGCCATTTGATGAACAAGAGAAGTTAGACTCGAGATTTGTTGTTCAATGCACTCCTTAAATTCGACCCAAATTTTTCTTATGAATATAACAATGTTTCATCCGGAATAGTACACTGTTTCACTATTTTTTTTTTTCGTAAATACAAAAAAACAACAACCAATAAAACCAAATAAGAATCCAAAAAACAAAAAAAAAATCAACTACAATCACTCTCCCGACAATGGCGCCAAATCTAGTGTGCTTCGTAGCCCCCCAGAATAAAACCTAGAAATACATGTAGTAGCGTGAGTAAGGATCGTTCCCACGGAGAGTGTCTAGCCAATGTTTAATGTTACATGAACAAGTTAGGGGGGTTTGAGTAAAAACAGAAACACTTTCAGGAAAAGCAATTCAACCTAAATTATCAAACAATCAATACGAACTTGGTCTAGTCACATCTACCATCGGACTTTCAACTGACATTGATGCAAAAAATAACATTCTTACTTTGAGTATTCACCGTTGGAATTTTCCTATCTCTCCTTAGTTGTAGTTAATTAGGAAACAAGCGACCAATTAATCTTACTACTAAACAACCCTAACAACGCTAAGGTGTTATCTATGGCACCTTAAGAGCTAGAGAGATGGTGAAGCTTACCAGCACAAACACAGCGGTTGTTTTTATTTAGTTGAATGTCTTTCTTAGATTTAATAATTCCCTGACGCAGCAACTCTTAAACCTTAATTACTTCACAAGTTAAAGGATCAAACAATTATGGATTTGTATCTAACTTAGTAGTAGATTGCAACAATAATAAACAGTAGGCCTCCTAGTAATAAACGAAACAATCATAGACTATTCATAAAGAACTCCATACTCCCAAACTAAATTTAACACCAAACATTAGATTAGATCTCATAGTTTTTTGATCCGAGGTCTTTGTTTCCTTCGACCAGTTATGAAAATTAGCCACTCATGGCCATCACGAAAATCAAGAGAAATTGCAAAAGAGAGAAGAAGAGGGTGTGTCTTTTTTTCCAATCTGATCTCTCTCTCCTCTTAAGATATCTATTCAAATTGAAGTATTTGAATTCTACTAAATCTCCTCAAAATGTTCTAATATCCTATATAACATTTATCCTAATCTGATCTAATTAATGAAAATAATAGAAATTGGTGAGTCCAGCTGAACTTGCGTGCACAGGTCTTCCATCTTCTAATATAAAACTGCCTATTTGATTGCACAACAAGGCTGAATGTTCTAGAACTCAGCAGTGCAGGTGTGTCAACTTCAGCCCCGATTACACCTTGATGCCGCGAGTATCTCCCAACTCAAACTAAAAGCTGTAGATCTCTTTCTAAGTTCGCCCAGCATTTTGAATCATCTCAATCAAGCTCGTATGAGAGATTTATTTGCAGATTACAAGCGATGTCAAAAACTATCCAAATTCACCTAATTAGTTCCGTTTTTACATTTAACGCCTCCATTGCGTCCTAAATCAAAATATAATAATAGAGTCATTTAGGCAACAAATAAGTATAAACCTCAACATTAAGGGGGTAATATGACATTTTGCATTCTCATCAGTTGCGGATAGATAATTACAAAAAGCAAAGTATACAAAGAGGCTACTGCGGCTGAGCAGCTCTCTTGAACTGCTCGACACATGTCATGTAGTTTTTAAGGCAATTCATTACTTTGTTTTTAAGTGATATTTTATTCATTGATTGAACTCTTAATCATTGCTTGATATGGTTGTTGACATTATAGCTAATTTGAGTTTTTAGTTGTTGCTCTTGTTGGCGGCTAAGTGAATTATGAGTGAAAGCAGGGATCTAGAAGTTAAAGATTTGGGATTTGTGGAATAGACTATTTTGTTTCACTGACTTAAATTTGATTGATAGCATCTAGCTTATATGGTCAATATTTTATTGTTAACCAAGTTTTCATGTGTGTTTCATGAATTGCGTGAGATTGTGTATGATGTTTATTACATTAATTAGTAACAGAAGTTTTATGAAATCAAGTTACGTTGCTTCATGTTCTTATTCTTTCATGGCTACGGTAGATTTTCAATTTCATAATGACTGAATAAATGAAAGATTGGGGCAGTATTTTTGTTTTTGCATCGTACTCACCATGTTCTTAAGGAAATGAGTCAAAGAATGATTAAAAGTGACACATGAATACTGTTTTATAGGGGCGATCCAAAAATTTCTGTTAGGGTGGCCAAAATAAAAAACTAATTTCACATTAATATTTTGTTCATAAATTTCTGTTAGGGTGGGCCAAATCCAAAATTGTACATATAATTTTTTGTTTTTAATATGGCCCACCTCAACTAGAGTAGCATCCGCCCCGTGTTTATTTAAGTGGCATGCTCGGTTAGTTTGATGTTGTGTAATCAATTTTAATGCTGATTTTAATTATTGGGTTCAAATGAATGTTATGGCTTCATCACCTCAGCCTCATGAAAAACCCACATCATTAATTACAAGCCCTGCTTCAATTTTTTGATTTTGGCTTAACATTGCACCATTTAGTTTTTATTCAAGGAAAGTGTGGGCATTTAGATACTCTTGGAACAAATGCTCTGGACACGTAGCTCTACCTTTGTATTGGATCCATCTCAGAAGGGTAAGCTAGTTCTTGCTTTTTATTTTGTTATCGAGGTTAAACTGTTAATGGGACGAGGCAATGAAAGTAGTTTTCATTTGGCACATATAGTATCACACATATTATACTCACGCGTAATAAAACTTTAGCACCCTTTGAAAAATAAAACAATCATCAAGTGCTGCTTTGGAAATGGTATTTCTACTTTAAAGTTTTGGTGTAAGCTAGATGATCAAAAGTGACTAAAACAAGTGTCATTATTATGTAAAATAATTTTTGAATTGCTTCTGTCGTCAGTGTAGCCATAGTGCATGGAGTTAAGGCCCTCACCCCCGCTCTAGCTCATACCTCTATTATACAGTTTAGTGTTCTTTGGGTTTTTTTTAATTTTAATCATTATATATGTTGGAAGTAATTTGAGACTATTTGGATGTTAAGCTTTGGCCTCTCTTGTTTTTTTTTGTGGAAACAATGCTATTTAAGATTTAAGAATCTTGTATAAGAAAATTTTATGCACCTCCATGAATATATAGGTTGTGTTTTCTCCTTGGTGACATTTTTTTATAGGTAATTGTTTAGAAGCTTATACTTCAATTTCATTCTACATGCAGTTTGGCTTGGGCCTGTAAGAATAGTTAAGTCAACAAGTGTAGGACATTCCTATGTGCTACTAGATCTAGACGTATAAAACTATAAAGAAACAAAAAGGATATCCCCAAAATGTGGATCTTCCACTTGTACTCACCTAGGAAAGAAGAATCCTTTTCCCATCCCATAGAGAAATACCGCGGGCTGCAGTAATGTTCTAAAAACCGACCAGACCGGCGTGTTTAGTTCACTAAGATATAAAACTGATATTTTCAATTGAACCATTTTACACTGCGGTTGGACAGGTGAAACAGATATTAGATGCTGGTCCAACTAGACCGGAGGGAAACCGGTTCATAAATTAAAAATCCCTAATAGGCTAAAACCAAATCAGGTCTAAATCTTCTCATCTCACTTATTCCTCTTTTCTCTTCATTCTCTTCTCGGCACCTTCGTAATCGCTGACGGCCAACCCTATCATCTTCAAGAGTTCGAGATTTCTAGCTATTTCTTCTCCAATTCTCCTCGCCGTGCCTGAAAACTGTCGACTGACAGTTGATCATCTTCAACCTTCATGCATCTGTGAGATTGGGTCTTCTTGTCTTGTAAGTTGTAACCTCTAGGTGCTTGCTGTCCTGTATAGCTCTTACGGCCCTCATCCAAGCAACTTTTGTATTTTAATCTCTGTATTTTTTTTGTGTTGTTCTTTGGGTTTTTTTTTTTCTTGACATTATATTTGTTACATGGGTTTTCTTGATTTTAATTATTTAGTTGATGGGTAGGATGGTTGGTGGGGAATGGTGGTAGAAGTGGCTTTGGTGGGGCTGTGATGCTGATGAGGTAGGTCTTGGGCTTTGGTTTGTTGGCTGTTGTGTTGATGTGTATTAAGTTATTGCCTTGGTTTTTTATTAAGAGTTGTAATGGTAGCTTCTTGTATCGGGGAAAGGTGGGGTTTTGGGAAAAAGATAGAAAATTTTTTTTTTCTGAAGTCAGATGAATAAAGGTTGTAAAGGTGGTTTTATTTAATGGTTTGATTTGCACTCGGTAGAAGTGAATGAAGATGAGACCTTTTCATCTTGGAGTTGGAAATAATACAATTTTAATATTTTATTGTCATATCAAATTTTATTAGCATTGATCTTAGCCACCAGACTCTTCACGCGAATGCCTAGATCACGGGGGGTTGTGTCAAATCTGCAAGGACGCATTAATAATTTACAAGGATGTTTTTGCTAGACAAAACCTTCAGGGGCTAATGTGTAATAACTAATGTCCACCGGTCCGATCGGATAGACGGTCAACCTGGAATTGGACCCTTGAATGGGTCAAGGCCGGTCTTTTTTAGAACATTGGCTACAAGGAAGGACAAAAACTTGTAGAAAGGGGTATAGAGAAGCCCCTGAAGCCTCCAAAGAATGGAATCTTGTTCCTCAATTCGTCCCCATTGCTTATGAAGTATTAGATGCCTGCAAAAGTTTGATCAAAGGCCTTGCACACGTTGCATGTCATTCCTGTTTATGGTTGTAGGTAAGTTGGCTTAATATACCCAGAGACTCTTAATTCATTTTGCAGTTCACAGTTGTTGACCTGTATCTTAAAAAATTGATGTCATTGTACTTCGACAATGATGCTCAAAAATTCGTGTTGCCTGAGTGGTCACCACATTCAGAACTGCCATGGTGCAACCACTAAATGCGTCAAATTTTCACACATGGTCAGGGGTTCGTGATCATGTACTGTCCCAATGTTTAAAAAAAAATTTGCTTGACAGTTTTAAGACTATCAAGGACGAAAAATTATTATTAATAATTTAATTATTGTTATTATTATTATTCAATTTATTTATTTATTTATTTGTTAAAAACTCTTGACAATTTGAAGACTATCAAGGATAGTTTAAAATGCGCCAATTCTTGACATGTTTAATTGTCAAGAAATCTTGACAGTTCAAAAATGGTCACCACCCTTTCTTGATGGGGGCTTCAATGACGGGTGAAAATTTGTCAAGAAACCCGTCTTGAGTTATTACCTCAAGAAAGGGTTTTTTCTAGTAGTGATTTTCCAACTTTCTGACAATGAACAAGGAATCTTCTTCACAAGCTAAGAGTTGTAAAACTCTTTCCAAGATCTTTGAGATCTTATCAAGTTGGAGAATCTCTTATACATGTCGGTGATGTTTTGCCGGTTTTCATCTCAGACAACTCATAATTGGGGATAGCACTCTCTTTGATTCTTTCAACTGACTTGTTCCTCATGAGTGGTTTGAAGAATGTCCCAAGCATGCTTAGCTGTTCCACATGCCGAAACTCTTCCAAACTATATAGAATCAAGAAACAACAAGATGTAATGATTTACATTTCGATTCAATTTTTTTCATCTTCAGCCATATATGTTCTTCATCTTTAGCAAGGCCCTTTCCTGCTCAACTATTTTCCACAAGTTAATAGTCTATAGATCTAATGTGGAGTCTATTTTACTTCTCCATTGGTGTAGTGTAGGGACCGTGTGTCGTGACAAGCCGAATAACAAAAATTTTTTCTTGCCATGGCACGATTTGTTAGAACATCCTACATGGTAGCGGAAATAAAAATTATTTACATCATAGATCGTTCCTTAGAACAAAGATTAAGGCACAAATTTACAGTTTATACATTATTTAAGAACTGCAGAAAAATCAGTTTAGATTTTAAGAATCGTCCGCGACTTTGGAGGCTCCTCCAACTGTCTCTAAACGATTTTGCTACCGACCAGGAGTAGTCCGACCCAATGTAGTCGACACGAAGATAACCCCAAGAACTAAAGAGGGATTTGCTAGATCCTTTTAGCCTTAAGAAACCAGAAGAAATCAAAATATATTTGATTCAAGCAAAAAGGCAAACAGGCGTGGGAGAGAAGGGGTTGGAATTTTTAGTCTAAAAATTAATGAAATCTTATTTTAATTCACAAAGTGTTGCCTTATATAGGCACACTTTGCCCTATTCCATCATGGAATGGGCTTAGGCACCAACCCAAACCCCCTTGTATCCAAACAACCCCATTTAGATCTTTTAATTTTATTATCATTATCTCAATGAACATTCATTATCTATATTAATATAATATATATAATTTATTACATTTAACAAAATATATTATTTAAATATTTCGAACACATATTTAACGTAATCTCACTTATTTAATTTTAATATCAAATTAAATAAATGCTACGACCTCAGCAATTTAATTGCACTATGAGATTACCAAAATACCATTTTGCCAAAAGGGAAAACGCCCTTCTTATAAACTGTGGTGTGCTATCGTAGGAAACCAATTAAAACAAAACACATGTAGTAGTGTGAGTAAGGATTGTTCCCACGAGAGTGCTAACCGAATTTTTGTTATGTAAAAGGCTGGGGTGTTTGAGTAAAAAAAAACAATTTCAGGGAAAAGCAATTCAAATTAAGTTATCGAAATCAATCAAATAACGAACCTTGGTCTAAGTCAACATCCCCATCAGAATCTTACAACTGATCACTGATGCAAGTATATATCGATTCATATTTTGAGTATTCACCATGGAACTATTTTCCTATCTCTCCTTAGTTGTAGTTAATTAGGAAACAACGATCCAAATAATCTTACTATAAACAACCCTAGACAAGCTAAGGTTTAATCTAGTGGCAGGCTTAAGAACTGAGAGATCGGTGAACTTAACAACCAACAAACGTGGCTGTATTTAATTTAGTTGAAGTTCTTCTTAAGATTTAATAATTCCTGACGCAGCAAACTCTTAAACCTTAATTACTTCACAAGTTAAAGGGATCAAACAATTACGGATTTGATATCTACTTAGTATAGATGCAACAAATATAAACTAGTAGGCCTCTTAGTAATAAATGCAACAATCATGACAATATGCATAGAAGAACACCAATACTCAAACCATAAATTGAACACTAAAAAATATAATTGATCTCACAGTTTTATTGATTCCGAGGTCTCCGTTTCCTTCGACCAAGTTATGAAATAGCCGCTCATGGCCATCACGAAAATCAAAAGAGAAATTGCAGAATAGAGAAGAGAGGCGTGGTGTTTCCTCCAATCTGATCTCTCTCTCCTCTTAAAGATATTCAATTCAAGTATTTGAATTCTACTAAATCTCCTAAAAAATTCTAATATCCTAAAATAACATTTATCCTAATCTGATTCTGATTAATTGAAATAAAATAAAGTCCTAAAATAAAATAGGAAATGGTGTGTCCAGCTGTAACTTGCGTGCAACAGGTCTTCAAATCTTCCAATAATAACTGCCTTTTGAATTGCTGACAAGACAATGTTCTAGAACGTCGGCAGTGCAGGTGCGTCAACTTCAAGCCCGATTATAACCTTGATGCAGCGATTATCTCTTCAAAATCAATGAAAGTTGTAGATCCTTTCTTAGGGTCCACATCATTTGAATCATCTCATCAGAGCTCGGATGAAGAGTTATGCCAAGATTATGAAGCGATGTCAAAACTTCTGAATTCACCTAATTAGTTCAGTTTTGCATTTAACGCCGCCATTTGCATCCTAAATCAAAATAGAATAATAATGAGTACATTAGCAACAATAAGTATAAAGACTAGACATTAAGGCGGTAAATTGACATTTTGCATTCTCATCAATCCCCCACACTTAGCTTT
The DNA here is from genome assembly GCF_008641045.1 of Pistacia vera. Lineage (NCBI taxonomy): Eukaryota > Viridiplantae > Streptophyta > Magnoliopsida > Sapindales > Anacardiaceae > Pistacia > Pistacia vera. The sequence goes on along the minus strand of NW_022195433.1, from coordinate 27,147 downwards.
TTGCACATCCGCGGCAACTAATTGAAACAAACCTACACCAAGTCATATCAAGAACAACATGCATATAAGCAACAATATTAATCCATGCATATTCATACCTAACTTAGCGCACAAAATAAAATAAAGTGATAGTTAATGACATTCATCTCTCTTCATCATTTTCCACAATACTCTCAACAGTCAATGCAAACAAGGAAACTAATCACAACCAATTCATGTACAACTCACCTCTCAACTTTTTCCTCAACTGTTTTCTCTTTACACTACAAACTAGGTAGCAAACTAGGGATTTTTTTTTTTTTTTTTTTTTCTGTTTTGAAAAAGAATGAGTGCATTTTATGCTCCATCTCATCATGGTTGTTTATGAGTGAGTGCGTTTACGCTCCATCTCGACTCACCACATACCTTCTTTTCTTTTCTTATTGCTTAAACCCAAATTTAGGACTAGCAAGAGAAACAATATTTTTTTTTCTTTAAGGGTTGTTATACACTCCTCATCATGCTTTGTCACCAAGTTCACACAACTTATCAAGACATATTGTTTCAAACTACAAAGATTCAAATTTGATTAACTCTTTTTGATAAATATTGCTAACATCCTAAGTCAAGGAATATGCTCAATAAAAGTCAAGTTACTATTTCATGCATCACTAGACGTTCAAAGACATGACTTAAAGCATAAACCTTCCTAAAAACAAAAACTATTTTTTTTTTTTTTAACAAATTAAAACAAACCTAAATCCCCTCCCCCACACTTAAATGACATTGTCCCCAATGTAAAATGAAATGCAAGAAAAGGAAAAAATAACCAAAATTAAAATGCTAGATAAAAAAAAACTCCCCTTGGGTTGCCTCCCAGCAGCACCTTTGTTTATTGTCGTTGGCTCGACTCAAGGCTGTCCTCTTCAAACGTATAAATCGGATCCTCAAGGTCCAATCTTGCCATATTTTCTTCTTGAAAACCTTCATAGAAAGTCTTAAGTCTATGGCCATTCACCTTGAACACTTTGGAAGTTGCTAAACTTTGAATTTCACTGCACCATGAGGAAAAACATTAGTAACAACAAAAGGTCCAATCCCAAGAGCACACTTACCCAGAAACAAATGAAGCCATAAATGTGTAGAAGGACTTTTGACCAACTCTAAACTCCTTCCTAGAGATCATCTTGTCATGAAAAGCCTTCGCTTTCCTTGTAAATCCTTGCACTCTCAAACATCAGCGTATTACTCTAACTCTTGCAGTTGCAACTTCCTATGTTCCCACTTTCATCCATCTTCATGTTGAAACTCTTGACTGCCCAAAGCCTTGTGTTCTAACTCACTAAGATGGTTCCTAAACACCAATCAAGGTGACATACCAAGGGCGTCTTATATGCAGTCCTATATGCCGACAAGGCATCATCCAAACGCAAACTCTAGTCTTTTCTACTTGATTGACCGTCTTCCAATGATGGACTTGATCTCTCGATTTGAAACTTTCGCTTGTCCACTAGTTTGCAATGATAGGCACTAGACACCTTGTGGGTCACATGATACTTTCTCAGCAAAGCTCCACAGTTCGATTGCAAAATGAATGCCTCAATCACTTATTAGAGCTCTTGGAATTCTAAACCTGCAGATATGTTAGACTTGATAAAACCTGCAACAACTTTAGAATCATTAGTCCTAGTAACTTTAGCTTCCACCCATTTCGAGACATAACAACAACAAGCAAAATATAAACATAACCAAAAGATATAGGAAACAGTCCCATGAAATTGATGCCCCAAACATCAAAAATTTCGCTAAATAGTATGGGGTTTGTGGCATCTCATTCCTTTGGATATATTACCTGTCTTTTGACAATTACGCATGACTTACAAAAAGAATATGAATCTCAAAATAAAGACGGCCAAAGAACCACATTCTAGCATTTTCTCGCTGTCCTCTTAGCTCCAAAGTGACCTCCACATGCATAAGAATGACAAAAAGTGAGATTGGAAATAATTTCATTTCATGAACATACCTTCTATTACTTGATCTGCACAATGCTTCCACATAGGGGTCATCCCCACATAGTATTTGGCATCACCTTGATCTTATCTCTTTGAGGCCTAGACAAACCAGGAGGTAAGATATTAGTAACCAAATAATTTACAAGATTTGCATACACAGAATGTCACATTCGTAAAATAATTGCTCATCAGGAATTTTTCTTGCAAATGAAGTTTATCCTCCACATGAACTAGACGACTCAAATGATCTCGACATGATTTTCTATCCCTCTTTTGTCTTTGATCTCTAAATCGAATTCACTTAAGAGAAGTATCCATCTTATTATCTCGGTTTTGCTCTTCTTTCGTCATCAAATAACGCAAAGCTGCATGATCAGAAAAAACAATGATTTTAGTACCAAGCAAATAAGATCAAAACTTTCTAAAGCAAAAACAACGGCTAAAAGTCTTTCTCATAGTGAGTGAATATTTCTCTAGGCATCATTCAAAATCCTGGAAGCATAATAATGCATGAGATGCTTTTCCAATCCTTGACCCAAAACGCGCCTACTACATAATCACTTGCATCGCACATTATCTCGAAAGGAACGTTCCAGTTAGGGCTGGATAATTGGGTAGAAGTCAACAGTTCCTTCAGCTTATCAAACGCCTCTTACATGCCTCATCAAGCTCGAAAGCCACATCCTTGGGTAATGCTATTTTGGAGAAGACTTTGATAAATCTTCGGTAAAAACCTGCATGTCCAAGAAAGAACAAACTTCCCGTACACTAGTGGGGTAGTAAAGATTGAATACATTAACTTTCTTTATCAACCTCAATTCCCCTAGCTGAACAACATGACCCAAAACGATATGGCATGACATTTATAGAAGCTCCTAAATCTATCATGGCCTTCTCAAACATAGTGTTACCTATCATACAAGGGATAGTAAACATACCTGGATCTTTGCACTTAACTGGTAGTTTTCTCTGAATCATTGCAAAAACATTCTCTCCTACTCTCACCTTTTCACACCCCTTAAGTTTCTGTTTCCTCTTAGTTGTACACAGTTCTTTCAAGAATTTAGCATAACGAGGTACTGGTTTAATAGCATCTAAAAGTGGAATATTTACCTTGCATCTACGAAAAGTCTTATAAAAATCTCTGTTTTGTTCATCTTTTCTAGATTCTGCCAAAGCTTGAGGAAACGAAGGTATTGGTTTATAATCGGACAGAGGTGGAAACTTACTCTTAGGAACACCATCGTCGTTGGGAACGTTCCTGTCTACAATGATGTTTTTCTCCTTTTCTTCCTTCAATGATGCAGGGGCTGCCTTTATTGGAATCTCAACCTCTTTACCACTTCTCAAGACGATCGCACTTGCATTTTCTCTTGGATTTACCACCGTTTGAGAGGATAATTTCCCCGAACTTTGTGCCTCCAGCTTACTTATTGCGGTTGCCATCTGGCCCATCTGATTCTCCAAACTTTGAACACTCTCGCTCGTCTCCTGTTGAAATTGCAAAGTAATAGTGGCAAGAGACGTAACAATATCTTCTAAAGACATACCAGAATTAGAATTTTGGCCCGATTGTTGTCTAGGGGAGTATGGCTACTTATATTGCTGGTAACTTGGGCGGTTTTGAGTCACCGGCTAATTCACTTGTGGATTCCCATAGCCAAGATTAGGGTGATCCCTTAATCCTGAGTTATATGTGCTCAAATAGGGATCGTACTTCCTTTGCAGTTGTCCAGGAAAACCACCTGCTGCATTCACTTGCTCAATAGACTCCTCTTGAAGAGTTGGGCACATATCAGTTGGATGCCCTACTACCGAACAAATCCCACAAGCCTTCACTGTTTGCATATTAGCTACAGCCATTTGACGAACAAGAGAAGTTAGACTTGAGATTTGTTGTTCAAGGGAAGAAATATTTACCTCATTATCTCACCTAGAAGGAAGGTCAAGCCTAGTGCCAAATTGTTGAGAATTGGCTGCCATATTTGCAATCAAGTTTCTCGCGGCCTCAGGAGTTTTATCTTTGAGTTTTATCCACCAAAGCTCCTCCACTAGCAGCATCAATCATGCTCCTATCAGTGTATAGAAGGCCCTCATAGAAGTACTAGATAAGTAGCTGCTCACTAATCTGATGATGGGGGCAGCTTGCACATAATTTCTTAAAACATTCCCAGTATTCGTGTAAGGACTCTCCATTGTACTGCCTTATACCACAAATTTATTTCCGAATGTTGGCCGCCCTTGAAGCTGGGAAATATTTCTCCAAAAAAAATCTTTTCATCTCGTTCCATGTGGTTATACTCCCGAATGGTAGATAATAGAGCCAATCCTTAGCCGAATCCTTCAAAGAAAACGAGAAGGCTCTTAATTTAATTTTCTCTTCAGTCACCCCCGTAGGTTTCATACTCGTGCAAACCACATGAAGCTCCTTTAAATGCTTGTGAGGATCTTCACCTGCAAGGCCATGAAAAGCGGGCAAGAGATGTATTAGTCCAGATTTTAATTCAAAAGTAGTAGCAGCATCTAAAGTAGGGAACGTTATGCAAAAAGGTGCTTGATTCAAATCAGGGGCAGTAAGCTCTTTCAAAGTTCGATTTCCAGCCATGTCGTCCTCCTCTTCTAAATCAAAGTTGCTAGCAAATTGGGAATCAAGAGCCAAATTGCTTTCTTCATAATTTCTCCGAGCTTCCTTCCTTAACCTGCACAAAGTGCTCTCTATTTCCGGGTCGACTGTTAAATCAGCAAGATGAGAGGACCTGGTCATACAACAAAAAACCTCATAAAAGAATTAGAATAAATGACAAATAATGAAAACCGACTAGAAAATAAAAATAAAAAATAAAAAATAATTTTTTTTTTTTTTTTTAATGACCAAAGACACAAAACTAGCCAAAAACCCTATCAAACGTTGTTTTTTGGCCTCGAGAGGGTGGGGCTAGTGAATCCTAAAAGGATTACTAGTCTTGTGTAGAATTTCGTTTTCTTCGAAACGGGTACTCGCACTGCTCGTAATTCCACCAAAAATCCTACCGTGAACAGTATTGCCAAAAAATTTTATTTTTTTTCTAGAAAAAAAAAGAAAGAAAAATAACAAGAAAAAAATAAAAATCAAGTAGAATCACTGTAACAACTCCATTCTACTCATATTCTTTTCAAAAATACATAGTAAAAATACAAGTACTATAGCATAAAAAGTTGGGCCCAAAATTTTCTTTTATTAAACATATACATTCTTTATACAAAACTCGTATCATGTACAAAACTATCAAAAACAAGGTAGACAGTGTAGCCATTTCCCTTCGCTTGCCGACGCCCATCCAACTGTATCCTCACTTAGATCCTGCAAAAAACATAGGAAACAACGGGGTGAGCACAACTAATGCTCTGTAAGTAAATCCTATACTCATTTGTCCCCGTAACTCTCTCTCTCTACTTCTTTCCTTACAATTCTCATTTACTCTCTCTTTTATACTTCTCTCTATTTTCTTTTTCTCTTAACTCTTTCTACAAACTCTCTTTTTGTAAGTCACGGCCTCATCTTATTGGAGGCACGGCCGGGACTCCCTCCTGCTCTCTGTGACTTCTACTCATTCTAGCCAATCGGACTCGGTTATGCATGGATTCGGAACCTTTGGCCATGTGAATGTATAATCTATCTCTCGGGTACTCTCGGGTATAGCCCTCATCCGCATGCACTCTCATGGGCTACACCACTTCTCTCTCTTATACTCATGCAGCTCTCTCAATGCGGCGTACATGCGGGAATACTCTACCCATACTCACAGGTTCCCCATCGCACAACCTACTCTATTCTCTTTATTAGCACTACTTTCTCTTTGTTTCCTAGTGCTCATTTCCTCTTTGTCTTTACTCTTCGAGTAGCTTATACTCAATTTCTCTACTCTTTCTCTACTCTTTTTCTTAATGCATAATTAATGCGTATTAATGCATAATTGATACATTTGGATGACTCATGCTCAATAATGCGCTCATGAAATGCAATTATGCCATGTAGCAAAAATTAAGGCTTTCTACTCTTACTCATGCTTCTCTTGAGCATTTCATCATACAACTCATGTGCATATAAAACTCTACTTTAGCAATAACTTTTCTCTTCTTTTTAATCATCCAAAATGGGAGAAAAACTCCCTCATACACTTTAAATCCCTATCAAAAGGAAAACACTTCCATAAAGTTTACTCAAAACTTCCTTCACTTCAATCAAAACTCACTCAACATCATAAAATCTTAACACTTCCCGTAAAGGAGATACATCCAACAAACTCAACATGAATACTCATCTCAATTCAATTCATCAATAAGTAGACATATCTCTCTACTCAATTTCTCTATAAACATCATATGTACATACATAAAGAAATCTCAACTCAAAAACTTTCTCAAATCTCAACATGGTTGGATTTACTTACTTGGTGAAAAAGTGACTTCTTTAGCACTTTTCCTTCCCCTTGTTGTTTTGTCTTCTCTCTACAACTCAACACAACAACAACAACAATAACAACCATATAAGACTTTAGCCAAAACATAAGAAAATTCTCATCTAAAGCAAGAATCCTTACCTTAGGATGCTTTAGATTAGCTCTCCACCAAAAACTACTCAAAAAGCCCTCTAGAATCTTTGAAAGATTGAAGAAAACTTGAGAGGAAATGGAGAATGGAAGAGGCGGTGGAAATGGGAAATGAAGGGCTTTCTAAGACTAATCCCCGTAAATAACTCATAACATACTCATTCTTCCCATTTTGCCCTTGCTCTTCTTGGAAAATTTCATCTATATCCTTTGATTCCTTACAATCACACCCTCACACTAACATACTCTCCATGAAATTTCATTACATTTTACTCCCCACTTTTCTTGCTAATTAGGGGTAGAATGGTCATTTTATCCTTATGGAGAAATATCTAGAAACCTCATTAAACTTTTCAATTGGCCCTTCGCCATGGCGAAGAAACTTTCGTCACCCCGGCGAAAAATTACAGAGTTGACACCGCCTTACTCAAAGCCAACGTCACCGCGGCGAAGACTAAAATTCTAAGATTCCTCAAAACTCAACCAATTTCAAGGCAAGCACTCAACCAACCCAACACACAAACTCAATTAGAGCTGAAACAATGAACATTTAAACAATACAGCAAATCGTAAGTACGTACCTCAAGTGGGGCATTACAATCACTCCCCGGCAACGGCACCAAAATCTTGTGTGCTGTCGTAGGCAACCAAGATTAAAATCTAAAAACACATGTAGTAGTGTGCGTAAGGATTGTTCCCACGGAGAGTGTCTAACCGAATTTTATGTTATGTGAACAAGGTTGGAGGGGTTTGAGTAAAACATAAACAATTTCAGGGAAAAGCAATTCAAATTAAGTTATCGAAATCAATCAAAATAACGAACCTTGGTCTAAGTCAACATCCACCATCGAAATCTTACAACTGATCATTGATGCAAGTATATATCGATTCATATTTTGAGTATTCACCATTGGAACTATTTTCCTATCTCTCCTTCGTTGTAGTTAATTAGGAAACAAGCGATCCAATTAATCTTAGTACTAAAAAACCCTAAACAAGCACTAAAGGTTTAATCTAGTGGCAGACTTAAGAACTAAAGAGATCGGTGAAGCTTAACAACACAAACACAAGCGGTTGTATTTAATTTAGTTGAATGTTCTTCTTAAGATTTAATAATTCCTAGCGCAGCAAACTCTTAAACCTTAATTACTTCACAAGTTAAAGGGATCAAACAATTACGGATTTGATATCTAACTTAGTAATAGATTGCAACAAATAATAAACTAGTAGGCCTCTTAGTAATTAAATGCAACAATCATGACAATATGCATAGAAGAACATCCAATACTCAAAACATAAATTGAACACTAAAAAATTAGATTAGATCTCATAGTTTTATTGATTCTGAGGTCTCCGTTTCCTTCGACCAAGTTATGAAAATTAGCCGCTCATGGCCATCACGAAAATCAAAAGAGAAAATTGCAGAAGAGAGGAAGAGAGGCATGTGTGTTTTCTTCCAATCTGGTCTCTCTCTCCTCTTAAAGATATTCAATTCAAGTATTTGAATTCTACTAAATCTCCTAAAAATATTATAATATCCTAAAATAACATTTATCCTAATCTGATTCTGATTAATTGAGAATAAAATAAACTCCTAAAATAAAATAGGAAAGTGGTGTGCCCAACTGTAACTTGTGTGCAACAGGTCTTCAAATCTTCCAATAATAAATTGCCTATTTGAATTGCATGACAAGGCGGAATGTTCCAGAACATCGGCAGTGCAGGTGCATCAACTTCAAGCCCGATTATAACCTTGATGCAGCGAGTATCTCTTCAAAATCAATGAAAGTTGTCGATCTCTTTCTTAGGGTTCCACATCATTTTGAATCATCTCAATCAGAGCTCGGATGAGAGAGTTACGCCCAGATTACGAAGTGATGTCAAAACTGTCTGAATTCACCTAATTAGTTCAGTTTAGCATTTAACACCTCCATTTGCATCCTAAATCAAAATAGAATAATAATGAGAACATTTAGGCAACAAATAAGTATAAAATACTAGACATTAAGGGGGGTAAATATGACATTTTGCATTCTCATCAGCTGGTTCTTAAATTATCTTTTATGTGTATGACCCATAGGCTCCTTATCATACCGACAGTGTGTAGTATCGTGATTAACTCCAGTTAATCGTCTCACTACACACAGACCAAGATTGGCCCCTAGCAAGGCATCATGGCCACCCGATAGATTCGAATTCAGCGAAGTAGCTACCTGTCAACGATATGGTTACCGAACAATCCAATCCTTTCATCAACTGTTATCTCAACGAGACCGTGGCACAGAAATAAGGCCAACCTCAGTTACTCTCGATATGTATGTATTCAGTTACTGGTCCAATGACCAGAATTATAAACTGGATAGAGCAACAACTCAATCCCACTGTGGCCATAGTTTTAAAGTCATTTCCATTTACTGAATTACGCCATGAGATAATTTCCCCCATACCTGGGAGTGATGAATCCTCTGTCAATCCACCATAGTCTTGATACACTCCTTGATGTAGCCAATCACTACCGTACTGAAAGCTTTGAATAGAACTGTGTTGGGCTAGTGTCAAACTACACCAATCGGTGCACAAGGCGCTCCGATGATCTCAAGTCTAAGGATCACATGCACCATCATTCATTAGAGGATTTGTTCCATAGACACTAGGGTTACCATCCATATGAAATCCTCTGGTGGGTCAGTCCAGTGAACTTTCCTACAACAAGCACCTATGTGTTGCACCAGGTTGTCACCAAACAACATTGCCTTTCGATAGGTCGTTCAACACTATGATAGCCTTACCGTATTATATGTGCACTTACTTCAGAATAATACTGGGGCTACGGACATTTCTAGAATGGCCACCATATGTGCTCATAGGGTTCTCACGATCAAGATTTGAAACACTTGATACCCTCATCATGGTTTTACCATTCTAATGACATATATCAATACATACAATGATGATTTACGTGATATAGAATAAAATGCCTTTTATTGATCAATGAACATTATTACAAAGAGTCAATTCTACAATAATTTATTGGCTCTAGGGCATCTACTCTAACAATCTCCCATTTGCACTATACCCAATCATTCAAGTGTTTAATACCAAATGATCTCAAGTGCCTTTCATCCTTCTACTGCGATAGAGGCTTTGTTAGTGGATCTGCAAGATTGTTGTCAGTATGCACTTTACTGAGCTGCACATCTTTCCTCTCAACTATCTCTCTGATGAGATGGAATCGTCTGAGTATGTGTCTGGACTACTGATGAGACCGTGGTTCCCTGGTTTGAGCGATTACTCCATTGTTGTCACAACAGATGTCTATTGGATCAACAATCGTGGAAACCACATCAAGTTCAGTGACGAAATTCTTAATCCAGACTGCCTTTTTGGTTGCATTTGATAATGCAATATACTCAACCTCCATTGTAGAGTCCACTACGGTGATTTGCTTAGAGCTCTTCCAGCTTACTACACCTCCGTTGAGACAAAATACAAACTCTGATTGTGATCGATAATTATCTTTATCTGTTTGAAAACTAACATCACTGTATCCTCTTACAGTGAGCTCATCTTCCCCTCCATAAACCAAGAACAAATCCTTAGTCCTCTTCAGGTGCTTAAGAATGTTCTTGACAACCATCCAATGACACTCACCTGTATCTGATTGATATCTACTACAAGTGCTCAAGGCACATGAGACATCAATCCGAGTACTGGCATACATGATGGATCCAATTGTTGATGCATATGGGATCCTTTTCATCCTACCTCTCTTATCTTTTGTTCTAGGACACATTTCCTTAGAGAGATAAACACCATGTGACATCGGAAGAAACCCCTTCTTGGATTCTTCCATACTGAATCTTTTCAGTACTTTGTCAATATATGCGCTCTGACTTGGGCCAAGTAACCTACGCGATCTATCATGATAGATCTTTATTCCAAGGATGTAGGCTGCTTCCCCTAAGTCCTTCATAGAGAAGCACTTGGATAACCAAGTCTTTACCGACTGCAAGTTCAGTATATCATTCCTGATCAGAAATATGTCATCGACATACAACACTAGGAATGCCATTACGCTCCCACTCACTTTCTTGTAAACACAGGGCTCATCTTCGTTCTTGATAAAACCGAATTCTTTTACGGCTTCATCAAAGCGAATGTTCTAGCTCCTAGAAGCTTGCTTGAGTCCATATATGGATCTCTGCAACTTGCATACCCTATCAGCTTGCCCATCAAGAATGAAACCATCGGGCTGTGTCATATACACATCCTCTTCAAGGTTTCCATTCAGAGAAGCTGTTTTGACATCCATTTGCCAAATCTCATAGTCATGGTATGTAGCAATTGCAAGCCTAATCCGGATGGATTTAATCATGACAACCGGCGAAAAGGTTTCTTCATAGTCAATTCAATGAATTTGTTTGAAACCTTTGGCAACCAGTCGTGCCTTATAAGTATGCACCTTGCCATCCATGTCAGTTTTCTTCTTAAAGAACCATTTACACCCTATGGGTTTTACTCCTTCAAGTGGTTCCACCAAAGACCATACTTGGTTTTGGTACATGGAGTCCATCTCAGATTTCATGGCTTTAAGCCATTTAACGAAATCTGGATCTGATATAGCGTCTCCATATGTTCTAGGTTCATCATTTTGGTAGACTAGTACGTCACCATGTTAAGTCACGAGATAACCATATCTCTCGGGCTCATGGCATACTCTCCCAGATCTACGTAGCTCCTGTGCTACTTGAGGTGGTTCACTTTGATCCACAAGTTGTGGAGTAACCTCCTCATAATGTTGAACCACTTCCTGTGGCACATCATCCTGTCCTTTGTCTAGTATATTTTGTGGTTCTAGAACTTCATCGAGTTATCCTTTTCTCCCACTTATACTTTTTAGAAAAAATTCCTTTTCTAAGAAGACACCAGAACGAGCAACACAAATTTTGCACTCCTCTGGGTGGTAGAAATAGTATCCTTTGTTCTCCTTTGGATACCCCACAAATATACATTTACAAGATTTTGGGCCTGGCTTGTTCAAAGTCAATTTCTTAACATAAGCTTTGCAACCCCAAATCTTTAGATAAGACAAGTTGGGCTTTCGCCCACTCCATAGCTCATATGGAGTCTTATCTACAAACATTGATGGCACACGGTTTAAAATGTGAGTCGTATTCTCTAGGGCATAACCCCATAACGATGCAGGTAAATCACTAAAACTCATCATGGACCTAACCATGTCAAGTAAGGTCCTATTCCTCCTTTCTGACACTCCATTGTGTTAGGGTGTATAAGGAGGGGTGAGTTGTGATGCTATCCCACATTCCTTCAGGTACTCTGAAAACACTGAGCTTAAGTATTCACCTCCTCGATCCGATCAAAGAGATTTAATACTTTTGCCCAACATATTTTGTACTTCATTCCTAAATTCCTTGAATTTATCAAAGGCTTCAGATTTATGTCTCATAAGGTAGACATAACCATATCTATTGAAATCATTAGTAAATGTGATGAAGTATGAATATCGACCTCTGGCTTCAACTGTTAGTGGACCACATACATCACTATGGATGATGCCTAACAGCTTAGTAGCCCTTTCACCTTGTCTTGTGAAAGGAGGCTTGGTCATCTTTCCTAACAGGCATGACTCGCATACCTCAAATGACTGAAAGTCAAAAGGGTCCAAAACACCATCCCTTTGAAGTTTTGCAATGTAGGTCTTATTAACATGACCCAATCTACAATGCCAGAGGTATGTCTGGTTTTGATCGCTATGTTTAGCTTTCTTGGTTTCAATATTGAGAATATATTTATTGTTAAAGTCAAGAACATATAATCCATTATATAACCTTGCAATTCCAAATAGAATACCATTCAAACTAAAGGACAACAATCCATTAGTTATCTCAAAATGATACCCCATATTATCCAAAGCGGATACTGAAATAATATTTCTAGAAATAGAAGGTACGTGATAACAGTTATGTAGTTCCAACAACAAGCCCGTAGGCAAACATAAATAGTAAGTCCCTACAGCCAATGCAGCCATATGTGCTCTATTTCCAACTCGTAGGTCCACCTCTCACTTGGCGAGCACTCTACTCTGCCTTAGTCCCTACACATCAGTACAAATGTGAGTACCACATCCTGTGTCAATGACCCAAGATGTTGAGGGAGAGAAGTTAATCTCAATCATAAACATACCTGAAGTCGTAGCATCTGACTTCTTCTTGCTTGCGAGGAAAGCCTTGCAGTGTTTCCTCTAGTGGCCAGGCTTGCCACAAAAGAAGCAGACTACTTTGCCCTTCCCTATGCCACTTTTAGGCCCAAGAGCAACCTGTCCTTTGGGCTTGGGCTTGGGCTTGGGCTTGGGCTTGGGCTTGGGTTTGGCCTTGGCCTTACCCTTGCCGTTGCCCTTTCCTTTACTAGCAGCAACCAGTAAAATAGGCTTGGACTTCTTCAAGTCCTGTTCTTCAGTCCTCAGCATGTTCAAAAGTTTCGACAGAGTTTTCACCATCGTGTTCATATTGAAATTCATTATGAACGGTGCATAAAGTCAGGCAAGGATTGTAGAATCAAATCTATTTGTAATTCTGCATCCAACTCAAATCCCAAAGTCTCAAGTCTCTCTATGTGCTTGATCATCTTGAGCACATGAGGACCAACTTGGGCTCCCTTAGTCAGACGACTCCCAAACAATGCTTTCGACACCTTGTACCTCTCATGTCAAGCATTTCCTTCGAAAAGATCCTTGAGGTGTAGAATAATGGAAGCAGCGTCTATATTCTCATACTGCTTTTGCAGCACTGGTGTCATCGATGCTAACATCAAGCATTGAACGCCATTAGCATCATCAAGAAACTTTTGATAAGTATCCTTTACTTCCTAAGTGGCATCAAGATCAGGCTCAGCCAAATATGGCTTTTCAAGGATATACAATTTCTTTTCCAACTTGAGTATAATCCAAAGATTATGATACTAGTCTAAGTAATTGGATCCATCCAACCTGTTTTCTTTCTCAATTATCGGTCGCAGGTTCATAATGCTCATTTTGGTGAATATACAATTGCAGAAAAGATAAAGTCATTATTAAGTTCATTATTATTTAATATGGTTTTTTATTAAACGATGTCCCACTATTTTACTCAAGTCAATAGCCCTCACTATTAACTCGGGAAAGCCTGTTGACTTTCCTAGTGGACCGAAATCCTATCCTTCCCATTTCAAACCTTTGCTTTGACGAATAAGCCAAAATGAGTTGATTAGGTAGGCCAACAAACTTAATCCACACTAGTTGATAGCTCCTACTATTAACCTCAAATGTGAAAAAGCCAACAAGCCAATCACATAATCCAATGGACACTACATTCCATCGTCCTCAAGTGTGATTCTCAGTATCACTAGAGTGGACAGTACATGTCACCACGTACACACAATATGTGTACTGCTCTACTATGCCTATGACGCATTCATCAACCTTCGCTTTGGCGAACAAGCAAAACCGTCATTTTAAGTCGACCCATCACTATTAAGGAAAACTCCAATGCATTTTAACCTCCCATTGGCAGAAGTGTACCCTTCGCTTTGGCGAACAAGGTTTCGACGAACAATGGTTTGATTAAAACCATGGTGATGGAAGGCTTACATGACTTAATATCCTTTAATTGAGGGTTTGTTATTTAATGTCTCACCAGATTATTATCTTTGTTAGAATGACATTGTTTGGCATGTTATTGAACATTTAACCTTATCATGCATTCTAAACAAAATATTAAAACATGCCAATACATGGCCCAACTAAAATCGATTTCCTCGAGCCTAGAGGAATCGGTGGGTCACCTAGGGGTCCTGTAATAAATATCTTAAGTCTTCAAGTATGGTTGTCGCGTCCTTTGCTCCATCTTTAAGTACATTACAAAAACATCATTCTAAATTTAAAATAAGAATAATTATACAAAATTCTTTACATCAATAAATTTAGAAACTCGATTTACATTTGAGGGGAATGAGATGAGAAGAAAACGTACATTGAGAAGAGGAGAAAGGCAGGACACGTAGGCCCTATTTAATAAATTTACAACCATACATACCCAAAATTTTTCTTAAAACATTCACCATATGTCTAAGGCTCATGTACCAGGCACTATGCAATATACAAACAAGTACATAGCATACATTTCAAAAACAATCAAATTTTTGAAATTGGTGGGTTAATTATTAATTACCTCCTAACAATTTACAGATCTGTAGTTTGGTCTAAAAGTTTTGAAACTTCATAATCTGGCCCCTGTGCACTCGGAAGTGCGCTCGCTGCGGCGATGAGTTATATCGTCACAGCGTGTGGTGATTAACTTGACGTTCATGCTCAACGTGCGATCACCGCGACGATAGGTTATATCGCTGTGACGAGCGCTGATTTCGTACAGCGTTCGTCCTAAGGACAATCGCCGGGGTAATGGTTTATATCGCCATGGCGAGCGCTAATTTCGTAATCAGTGTGAAAGCCAAACACGCACGCCGCGGCGATGGGTTATATAGCTGCGACGAGCGTACACTGATCTGTAGCTCCGGATCAGTTCATCCAGTCTCCAAAAACACACCAAACGGATTTTGCAATCAATCATAAACACTGATTTCAACAAAAATCCATAACCCAATATACAAACTTGCAGATCATCAACAAATTAAAATTAATCGATTAATTGACTTCTTAAAACATGCTTTTAAGGCAGATTTTTAGTAGATTCTTTAAGGTAACATATTATCAATCAAATACATGTAATCAACCATCCACATAAAACTGTAAAATCTGGTACCCTAGGCTCTGATACCACTATTAGGAAACGATCCATTGATACAGCGGAAAACAAAAATTAATAACAACACAGATCGTTCCAAAGAACCAAGATCAGGGCACAAATTTACAGTTTATATCAAAATAAGAATCTGCAAAAAATTAGTTTAGAGTTTAAGAAATCATACGCATGTTTGAAGGCTCCTCCAACTTTGTCTCTGAACGTATTTTGCTACAAACCCAAGTGTAGGATCGAACCAATGTAGTCCACACGAAGATAATCACAAGGAACTAAAAAGGGATTCGCTAGATCCTCTTTAGCCTTAAGAACAATGAAGAAATGAAGAGTATTTGATTTAAAACCAAAACTCAAATCTAGCATGAGAGAGTGTTTTGGCTGCTATGGCTTTTCTCCTTTTAATGAAAAACGATGAAATGAATCAATCACATATAACTCAATTAAACTTTTAGTTTTATAGTCAAGTTTAATTGCCCTATTCTCAAGTTTATTTAAATATATACGAACACATATTTAAGCGTAATCTCACTTATTTAATTTTTCTAACAAATTAAATAAAGGCTACGACCTCAGCAAATTTAATTGCACTGTGAAATTACCAAAATACCCTTTCGCCTAAAAAGACGAAAACACCTTTCTTTCTTTCTGGCTTTTAAATTATCTTCTATATGTGTGACCCATAGGCTCCTTATCATACCAGTAGTGTGTAGTATTGCGATTAACACCAATTAATTGTCTCACTAAACACAGACCAAGATTGGCCCCTAGCAAGGCATCATGGCCACTCGATAGATTTTGATTCATCAAAGTAGCTACCTGTCAACGATATGGTTACTGTACAATTCGATCTTTTTATCATATGTTATCTCGACGAGACCGAGGCATAGAAATAGTGTCAACCTTCGGTTACTCTCGATATTATGTATTCAGTTATAAGACCAATGACCTGTATTATAAACTGGATAAAGCAACAACTCAATCCCACTATGGCCATAGTTTTAGTGTCATTGCCATTTACTGAATTGCGCTGTGAGATAACTTCTCCCATACCCGGGAGTGACGAAACCTCTGTCTATCCACCATAGTCTTGATACACTCCTTGATGTAGCCAATCACCACCGTATTGATAGCTCTGAATAGAACTGCGTTAGGCTAGTGTCAAACTACACCAATCGGTGCACAAGGCGCTCCAGTGATCTCAATTCTAAGGATCACATGTACCACCATTCGTTAGAGGATTTGTTCCATAGACACTGGGATTACCATCCATATGGAATCCCCTGGTGGGTTAGTCCAGTGAACTTGCCTACAGCAAGCACCCATGTGTTGCACTAGGTTGTCACCAAACAACCTTGACAAGTGAGATTAGTCACTGCCTTTCGACAGGGTCGTTTAACACTATGGTAGCCTTACCGTATTATATGTGCCCTTACTTTAGGATAATACTAGGGCTACGGACGTTTCTAGAATGGCCACCATATGTGCTCATAGGGTTCTCACTATCAAGATTTGAAACATTTGATACCCTCGTCATGGTTCTATCATTCTAAGGACACATATCAATACATACAATGATGATTTATGAGATATAGTATAAAATGCCTTTTATTGATCAATGAACATTATTACAAAGAGTCAATTCTACAATAATTGATTGGCTCTAGTGCATCTACTCTAACAATATTAAAGGTATAAGCATGAAACCCTAGCCATTCTTCCTCTTATTTTTCGCCACCTTCATCCCCAAATTCTCTCAATTTTCTTCAATCACTTTCCAAGGAAATTCATAGATCTTGGTTCACTTTTGGGAGAATTTCAATTTCAAGCATCCTTAGGTAAGATCCTTGCACTAAGATGTGAGATTAATGTTTGAAAGAGTTAATTCTTATGATTTATATTCATAGGGTTTAAGAGAAAGAGGGTTGTATCAAGGAAGACTACTAAAGTGTTTGGATTGCTCACATCTAAGGTGAGTAAATCCAACCCTAGTCATGATTGGAGCAATATTGTGTAAAGAACTTCTTTTATGTATGTATGTGTTTGTATGAGAATGATTTTGAACACAAGGGGGCTTGCTGTAGGCATGTGTTGATAGACTTGATGTTGAATGATGGTTAGAATTCCACCATGAGAAGTGGTTTTTGTGTATGTGGCATTTGATGAGAGTTTGGATGAATTATGGAAGAATTAGAGTAGAATTTGTGAAGAGTAATTCCTAGCCAGGTTTGATGATGATTTTAAAGAGCGTGGCTCCAAATTTTGGTGGCTTAAGAAAGATATAGAAGTGTAGCCAATTTAGAGTTTGTGTGTGCATACAAATTGTTGATGAAATATCAAAGAGAAGTGCATGCATGAATATGATTATTTGTTATCTTGAGATGAGTTTGTAGATGGTAGAGAATGACATGTTCACATGCCATATTGCATTATTTCTTCTAAACATGTGAATTTAGAAAACATAATAAGCATGAGCCCATCTACAAGCATACATACTCATAAGAGCATTAAAGGGCATTAAAGAACAATAAAGAACAAAGAGAAAGAAAAGAGAATAATAAAGAACACTCTTAAAGAAGAGAAGGGAAGGTTGTTGCGATGGGGAACCTGTGAGTGACTAGCCCCGCATGCACGCTGCCTTTAGTGAGCGGCCTCAGCATCCGAAAGAAGAATTGTACAGTCCGTTAAAGTGCATGTGGATGAGGACTGTACCCAGAAAGAATTAGAGAATACACTCACACGGCCAGGGTTCCGAATCCATGCCTCAACTGAGTCTGATCAGCAAGAAAGAATAGAAAGAAAGAAAGACTAGAAAAGAAAGAAACAATAGAAAGAAAGAAAGACTAGAAAAGAAAGAAAGAAATACAGAGAAAAGAACAGAAAACAGAAAAGAAAATGCACATCCTATGCATTTGTGCATATGCATTATATTTATGCATGATACCATTACCACTATCCTGAGTAGTGAGAAACTAGTGTTATAGAAAGAGCAGAGAAGAATAAAGAAGTGTGATGTAAGGAAAGAAATTCAAAATATGAGCAACGGAGATAGAAGTGTAGCATAGCGGGTTTACTTACTGAGAAATTAGTGCTCACCCCGTTGTTTTCAATGGTTTTGCAGGTAGTAGGTGAGATGCGGTCACTTGGAATGTCAAGAAGCGGAAGGGTTTGGCAACACTGTCAAGCTGATGTTTTGTGACTTTATTACATTATGTAAAGATTTATATATAAAGAAAAATTAGATATGGGCCCATTATTTCATACTCATCTACACATATATATATTTTTTTCTTATATTACTGTTTATTTTACGAGTATACTAGCTAGAGAGAGAGAAAGCATTACAGCTCGAGACCACCCTAGGATTGACTGCTAGATAAATCGGAGGGCTTAAGGGAGATGCCAGATTAGAGAGAGAGAATTTCTCTCTCTAGGGTTGGCGACTAGGGTTTTGTGGGAGAGTTAATTTTTCTCTCTTTTGCAAAATTAACTTTTTGATATTAGCTCTCTTGAAACAAAACCCAATGACCTTTTACATAGACAATCCCAAATAAGAGTACAATAAGGATTGTAAATCCTTAATTCCTTTTTGGACTGGATTACAATCCTTTTAATTCCTTGTTTGAATTGGATTGCAATCCTTGATATAAGGGATTAGAATATCTCTTAAAGATATTCTCCTAAAGTATTCTCCTAATTAAATAAATAGTCCTATTTATTTAACTCTTATATAAATACATATTCTAATTAAATAAAAATTACTATTTATTTAATCCATATATATTTATAATATTTAATATATGGGTTTTAATATATATTTAATTAAATTAATTATATATTCTCCATAATAATTGAAATTAATATGACTCCAATTTTTCTAAAAAAATTCTCCCAATAAGTTAGATAATGGCATCAACCCCTTAGCAAAATTACCAAAGTGCCATTTTCGCCCATAATGACGAAAATGCCCTAGGACTCCCAAATTACCAAAATACCCTTTTCGACCCAACGACAAGATTGTCCTTCCATTTCTGTTTCTCACTTAACTACCTTCTATATGTGTGACCTGAAGGCTCTTCACTTTGTCAGTAGTGTCCCGATAACTACTTAAGCATCAAGCAATTAGTGTTTTTGTACACCAATCAAGATTGGCCTCTAGCAAGGCATCATGACTCCCCGATAAGTAAAGAATCAGCAATTTAGACTTACCTTGTCTTTGGTGTGGTTACCGTGCAATTCGATCTGTTTCATCATTTTTATCTCATCAAGGTTTGAGGTACAGAAATAGTGTCTACCTCAAAAGCTACCTTGACATGTTCTATATTTGGTTCTTGAATTTGACGACTATGAGATTCGAGAACCAACTCAATTTCACTGTGGTCACAGATTTGAGGTCATAGTTCTTTAACCAAATATCTCGTCGAGAAAAGATCTCCTGTAACTAGGAGTGATGAATCCTTTATTAATCCACCATAGCCATAGTGTACTTCTCGATGTAACCAATCACCATCGTTCTGGTAATCCCTAAAAGAGACGACGTTAGGCTAGTGTCAAATCACATCGATATTTACACAAGGTGCTCTGGTGATCTCATGTCAAAGGTGTTAGAGTAGGTGCCCTAGAGCGAATCAATGATTGTAGAATTGACTATTTGTAATAATGTTTATTTATCAATAAAAGGCATATTCTTTTATATCATGTAAATCATAATTGTGTAGATTGATATATGTCTTTAGGATGGTAGAACCGTGACGGGGGTATCAAGTGTTTCAAATCTTGATAGTGAGAGAACCCTATGATCACATATGATGGCAATTCTAGAAATGTCTGTAGCCCTAATATTATTCTGACCAAGGACACAGATAATACGAAAAGGCTATCATAGTGTTGAACAATCCTGTTGAAAGACAGTGACTGATCTCACTTGTCAAGGTTGTTTGCCGGCAGCTTGGTACAACACATTAGTACTTACTGTAGGCAAGTTCACTAGATAGGCCAACTAGAGGATTCCATATGGATGGTAACGCCAACGTCTATGGAATAAATCCTCTTAACAAATGGTGGTGCATGTGATCTTTAGACTTGAGATCCCTAGAGCGCCTTGAGCACTGATTGGTGTAGTTTGACACTAGCCCAAAGTAGTTCTATTTAGAGCTATCAATACAGTAGTGATTGGCTACACGGCACAATTCAGTGAATGACAATGACACTAAAGCTATGGCCATAGTGGGATTGAGTTGTTGCTCAATCCAATTTATTTATCTACTTATTGGTCTAGTAACTGAATACAAAGATATCGAGAATAATTGAGGTTGTCACTATTTCTGTAACTCAGCCTGGATGAGATAACGTATGATGAAAGGATTTGATTGCACGGTAACCATATCGTTGATAGGTAGCTATTTTGCTGAATCTGAATCTATCAGGTGGCCATGATGCCTTGCTAGGGGCAAATCTTAGTCTCTATGTAGTGAGATGATTAATTGGTGTTAATCACAATACTACTCACTGTCGATATGATAAGGAGCTTGTGGGTCACATACTTAGAAGATAATTTAAGAATCAATTTGTGAAAGGGGTATTTTCATCTTTTAGGATAAAGGGTATTTCGGTAATCTCACAGTGCAATTAAATTTGTTGAGGTTGTTGCCTGTATTTAATTTTAATATTAAAATTAAAATTAGTGAGATTATATTTAAATATATGTGCGCATATATTTAAATGGATTATTATTATTAATTAAATGTTAATATATTTTTATATATTAATTGATTTTAATTATAATAATAATTAATTAAATTTAAAATACCATTAATGGGGTGTTTGGTTGCAAGGTGGATTAGGGTTGGAGCCCATGGCTATTCCTAAGTGGAATAGGGTTTTAATTGTTGCACTAGATAAGTGCAACTTAATATTAAAAAGACATAACAGTATTCAATAAAATAAAACCCTAGCCACCTACCTCTCTCTCCCTCGCACGTTCTTCTTCATTGAGTGGAGAAGAAAAATTTATCTTCTTGATTCTTGAAGCCGTCAAGTGGATCTAGCAAATCCCTTTTTGGTTCTTCGGATTGTCTTCGTGTGGATCAACGTTCATGTGGTTCTAAATTGAATCGGAAGCAAAATCGAATCAGAGATTTTTTAAGGAGCCTCCAAACGTACGTAAGTGAATCTGAATCCTTCTATGGATTTATTGTTGATTTGGTATTATATGGATTTTATAATATATGTAAATAATATAATCGATACCTAGATTTTTGGGGATTGAGTAATTGATCGATTTGTCTTTAAACTCTAATTTCTCCGTTGCGCAAATCCAATCATTTACTTACAGTGGTATCAAAGTCTTGGGTACTAGATTATATTATTTAATCAACGTTTGATAACATGTATTTTGATTGATAACATGTTATAGAGTAAACTAATTTTTTAAATCTGTAAAATTCAGTGTTTAATGCATGATTTGTCTGATTAATTGGTTAATTGATGTGTTGATGAATGATTTTTGGTTGGTTGATGTCTTGGTCGAATGTTGTGTGTTCGATTTGATTTGGATTTGCGTTGTAACTTGAAAAATTGGAAAAAACATGAACTGCCTGATTACTTGTCTACACCTATCATTGTGGTGAAATAAATCTTTGCCGCAGCAACGAGCTCCGTTGACTGGAGCAGCGTTGAAAAATCAGCTCTCATCGCACTAATCACAAGTTTGGTGAACAATCGTCGTGGCGACCGAGATTCAGGAGCTCACTGATCATTCACGCTTGCCGCAGCGAAATAAACCTTTGCTACGATGACCGTGATATTTTTTTCGCAGCAATGAGAATCGCCACCGCGGCGATTGTGCTGCTGGGGCAAATCGCGTTTTTTACGCAATGGGACCAAAGTGAAGTTTTTCCAAAACCTTTAAGCCAATAATTATTCTACACATCTAAGAGGGTAATTTAATAATTTCACCCACCCAATTCAAAATGATTATTTGAATGTATGCAATGTACTTGTTTTAAAATTGCATGGTGCCCGGACATGAGCCTTAGACCTATGGTTTGTTTATTTTTTTATTTTTTGGGTTTTTTTTTGTAAATTTATAAATAAATAGGACCTCTGTGTCCTGCCTCCCTCTAAATTCTTTATGTACTTCTTTCTCTCATCTTACTTACCTCATATGTAACGCAAGGTTTCTGATTTATTGATGTAAATTAGAATAGGATTTACTTTATTATAAATTCTTTTGTAACGATCGTGATGAAGAAATGGAGGAGTGATGAAGAGGCAAACTTGAAAACCCAAGGTTTGTTTTGACCCTAGATTAACCTACCGATTCCTCTAGGCTTGAGGAAATCGGTTTTAGTTGGGCCACGTACCGGCACGTTTATATTTTGCTTAGAATGCATGCTAAGGTTGAATGTTTAATAACATTTCAATCAATGTCATTCTAACAAAGATAATAAATTTGTGAGACGTAAAACAAAAAAAAAAACCCTCAAATAAAGGATATTAAGTCATTAAAATATCTTCCATCACCATGTCTTTAATCAAATCACTGTTCATTGGAACTTGTTCGCCAAAGTGAAGGGTACACTTCTACCAGTGGGAGGTTAAAGTTCATTGGAGTTTTCCTTAATGGTGATAGGTCAACCTAAGATGATATGTTTTGCTTGTTCGCCAAAGCAAAGGTTGATAAACACGTCATAAGCATAGTAGAGAAGTACACTTGTTGTGTGTATATGGTGACATGTAGTGTCCACTCTAATGATACTGAGAATCACACTTCAGGCAATGGCTTTGGTCATTGTATTGTATGATTGGTTTGTTGGCTTACTTCGCATTTGAGGTTGGAAGTGGGAGCTATCAACTAATGTGGACTAAGTTTATTGGCCTACCTAATGAACCCATTTTAGCTTGTTTGCCAAAGCGAAGGTTTGAAATGGGCTAGATGCGATCTCAGTCTACTAGGAAAGCCAACGGGCTTTCATGAGTTAATTGTGAGGGCTATTGGCTTGAGGAAAAAGTGGGAGCGATTTTAATAAAAGACCTTATTAAATAATAATGAACATTGTAATAATTTTGCTTATTCTGCACTTGTAGATTCACTTAAATTGAGCAATATGATCCCATCATCACTGCAACAAATCATCGAACTGGGAAACAAATGGAATGATGAGAATTTCGTTGACTGGTATAGAAGTATATACAATATACTTCAGTCAAGGAATAGATTATACACCATTGAGTAGGCTTTGTCACCAAAGCCTACCAATAGTTTTATCCACCAGATTGGGTATGTATATATGAAGCATACACATGATGCAAAAGTAGAAATGACAAGATACATTGTGCTTGCATCAATGACACCATTACTGCAACAGTAGTGCTAGAATATGGACTTAGCTTCTATTCTTTATTTTCTTCAGAGAAATGAGAAGCATATTGTGCCTCGACACTGTTCAAATGCAAGATGGAAGAGGGTACCAAAATTGGTGATCATATACTCAAGTTGACCCAGTATATGAACAAGCTTGAGATTTTGGGATGTAGACTTAATGAGGGTTTAGCAATAGACCTAACATTATAGTCTTTGCCAAATTCTTACTCTCAATTTGTCTAGGACTTCATTAAGGATGATAAGAAGAATACCTTTTCAAGCTTCTGGATATGTTGAAGGCTATTGAGTCAGGCATGAAAATGTTAGAAACATTGATGTTGGTTGAAGCTAACTCAAGTGAGAAGGAAAAGGCTCAAAAGTCATTGGAAGAAACTGGTGTAGATAGGAAGGGCGTTTGTCCTCACTGTGGGAATCCCAGCCACTAGAGGAAACATTACAAGGCCTTCCTAGCAAAAAGGAAGAAGAATGTTACTTATTCGTTAGGTACATTCTTGATTGAGACTAACTTCTCATGTCAACAACTTGGGTCACTAACACAGGAGGTGGTAGTCACATTTGTTCTAATGTGCATGGACTATATCATAGTAGATTGCTTGCCGATGGAGAGGTGGACCTACCAGTTGAAAATGGAGCACATGATGCTGCATTAGCTGTATGATCTTATTATTTGATTTTGCCTACGGACTTGTTACTTGGAACTTATGGATTGTTATGATTTTCCTTTAGTTTCTAGAAATAATTTTTCTGTGTCCATTTTAGACAAGTAAGAATATTGCTTTACTAATGGATTGTTGTCTTTTAGTATAAATAATATTCTTTATAGAACTATTTCATAATAATATGTTCTTAAAATTGATAATAAGGATATTCTCAAAATAACAATTATGCCAAGTGTGGCAAGTTGAGTTAAACATACCTGAAGGAATGTGGGACAGTATCAAAACTCACCTCTCCGAATACACCTCGGCATAATGGTGTATCTGAAAGGAGGAATAGGACCTTACTTGATATGGTTAGGTCCATGATGAGTTTTAGTGATCTACCCACATCATTCTGGGGTTATGCCCTAGAGACTATGACTCATGTATGTAACTATGTGCCGTCAAAGTTTGCAGACAAGACTCCATATGAACAATGGAGTGAGCGAAAGCCTAACTTGTCTTATCCAAAGATTTGGGGTTGTGAAGCTTATGTCAAGAAATTGACTTCAAAAAAGCTAGGCCCAAAATCTAACAAATGTATATTTGTGGGGTATCCTAAGGAGACCAAAGGATACTGTTTCTACCACCCAGAAGAGTGCAAAATTTTTGTCGCCCGTACTAGTGTCTTCTTAAAAAGGGAATTCTTCTTAAGAAGTACTAGTGGGAGAAAAGTAGAACTCGATAAAGTACTAGAACCATAAGATGCATTAGACGAAGGATGGAAGGATGTGCCATAAGAAGTGGTTGAACATCGTGAGGAGGTTACTCCACACTTTGTGGATCAAAGTGAACCACCTCGAGTAGCATAAGAGGTAGGTTTGGGAGAGTACATCATGAGTCTGAGAGATATGGTTTCCTCTGTTAGTGAACGACCCAGTTATGCAGCGGAAAAACAAAAACATAAACTACATGGATCGTTCCTTAGAACCAAGATCCGGGTACAAAAATCACTGTTTATACAAAAATAATCAAATCTGCAAAAAATTAGTTTGAAGTTTAGGAACCATACCCACGTTGGAGGCTCCTTCAATTTTATCTCTGAACGTGTTTCGCTACTGACCCAAGTGTAGGACCGAACCGATGAAGTCTATACGAAGACAATCGCAAGGAACTAAAGACGGATTTGCTAGATCCTCTTTAGCCTTAAGAACAAAGAAGAAAAATCAAAAGAATTTGATTTCAAAGCAAATAAGCAATGTGGCATGGGAGAGAGTGTTTTTGGGGTTGTGTGTTTTCTTTCTCAATCAAAGAATGAATCAAATAAAAATCACACACACCTTTTTCTTTTATAGTCATATTTTAGTTGCCCTATTCCCTTATAGAATACGCTTGGGCTCCAACCCAAACACCTCATGTTTCCAAACACTCCCAATTAGATATTTATTTTAATTCATCATTATCTTCAATTAAAATCAATTAATATATATTTAATATATATATTAACATTTAACAATAGTGATAATTTAAATATATGCGAACACATATTTAAATGTAATTTCACTTATTTAATTTTTCTAATAAATTAAATAAAGGCTACGACCTCAACAAATTTAATTGCACTGTGAAATTACCAAAATACCCTTTCACATAAAAAGATGAAAACGCCTTTCTTTCTTCCTGGCTCTTAAATTATCTTCTATGTGTGTGACCCATAGGCTCCTCATCATACCGGCAGTGTATAGTATCACGATTAACACCAATTAATCGTCTCACTAATACACAGACCAAGATTGGCCCCTAGCAAGGCATCATGGCCACCTGATAGATTCAGATTCAGCAAAGTAGCTACCTGACAACGATATGGTTACCGCACAATTCGATCCTTTTATCATACGTTATCTCGACAAGACGAAGGCATAGAAATAGTGTCAACCTTCGGTTACTCTTGAAATTATGTATTCAGTTTCTAGACCAATGACCTATATTATAATCCGAACAAAGCAACAACTCAATCCCACTATGGCCACAGTTTTAGTGTCATTGCCATATACTAAATTGCACCGTGAGATAACTTCTCCCGTACCCGGGAGTGATGAATCCTCTGTCTATCCACCATAGTCTTAATACACTCCTTGATGCAGCCAATTACCACCGTATTGATAGCTCTGAATAGAACTGCATTAGGCTAGTGTCAAACTGCACCAATCGGTGCACAAGGCGCTTCGGTGATCTCAAGTCTAAGGATCACATGCACCACCATTCGTTAGAGGATTTGTTCCATAGACACTAGGGTTACCATCCATATGGAATCCTCTGGTGGGTCAGTCCAGTGAACTTGCTACGGTATATCCGCCTACAGCAAGCACCCATGTGTTGCACCAGGTTGTCAATAAATAACCTTGACAAGTGAGATCAGTCACTGCCTTTCGACAGGGTCGGTCAACACTATGATAGCCTTACCGTATTATCTGTGCCTTTATTTCAAAATAATGCTGGGGCTACAAACGTTTCTAGAATGGCCACCATATGTGCTCATAGGGTTCTCACTATCAAGATTTGAAACACTTGATACCTTCGTCACGATTCTACCATTCTAAGGACATATATCAATACATATTGTAATAATAATGATTTACGCGATATAGAATAAAATGCCTTTTATTGATTAATGAACATTATTAGAAAGAGTCAATTCTACAATAATTGATTGGCTCTAGGGCATCTACT